>NW_021634814.1:0-87934 GCF_004799145.2 Neltuma alba | reverse complement strand
AACTGTGTAAGATGAATTTGAAATTACTTCATTTATCATTAAGCTTTTGGATAATGTGAATTATCGATAATATGCTCTATAAAGTTCAGTTACGTTGCTCAAAATTGTTCTTCACACTATTTTCAGAAAGTATAATATTATCATATCTTTAAGCATCTCTTAGCTTTTATTAATCATCTTATATCTTTAGAAGAAGCAAGATGGCCCCTAATTCAAGAAACAAACCTTTTCAAGTGGCTTTAGAAGAATTCTCATGATAAATCACTGTGGTTAACTTTCACTCTTTATCGATAACCTTTCCCTTAATGTCCTTGATCCATAATGTCTTTGATAAATGAGTTTATTTTTTCAAGTTCTCTCATTTCTAATTAATCGATAACTTTATCGATCAAGTTACTTATTGATGAGATCTTCGATCAACTGATTCTATGATTCTCTAATCCTTGATTTGTGATTTTCACTTCATGTATTAAACTCCAAGGATGATCATCTCTTCTGTTATTCATTTATATTCTCTGGTGAAGTAACTTATTACATTTTTACCAAGACATTTGTACAGGTTATGAGGTTCGATGAATATGTTATAGGCTTAAGCACCTACCAGAAGTGCATTTAATACGAAACAAGCATTGCAACTACCAATCTACGCAAATACTACTTCAACGGTTACAAGCATTCGTGTCTAACAGTTAACTGAAAATTTCTTAGTATAAAACATGAAGAGCACTGAATGAAGTAGGAATGAACTTGAGCTACCAACTGTCGAATTAATTTCTACATTCAATACTTTGTTTTTCCATTCTGAGCATCAGTGTTTATCTTATATACTTTTAAAAGAAGTCTGTGAATATTTTATTTCTTTCAGCGAGTGACTCAAGAGTGTGAGACTCTTGAGGGGATTGTATCTTACAGGAAGTAAGAGGGAGTGATTGAGAGAGAACTCAATTACTATACTGTGGCACCAAGAGCTCATTGAATCTTAGGGTATAATGAAGAATTCAAAGGTGTTCTAAGAACTGGATGTAGGTCGAGTAGTTGAGACCGAACCAGTATAAGTTCCTGCGTATTCTTCTTCTACTCTCCTTCGGCGAAATCACTCTAAACTTACTTATTTCCTTTAATTTTTTTATTTAAGTTTAAAAACTAAATATTATCACCAAATTCATCCCCTCCTCTTGGGTGAAATTGTCATACTAATACCTTTAACTTGTACTATCACCATTATGACTATTTTCGAGAAAAATAAATAAATATGAAAGGCAAGTAGATTGAAGTCTTATTTAGATCAAACTAAATCTCCAACTAGCATTTATATTTAAAATTGGAGCAGGTATTAGAATAGAATGAAGTATTTATTACATACGTACATAACTGCACACACAGTATATATATGTTAGGTAGTTAGTGTAACGAAACAAACAAGTCAAGGAAAGCAAGAAAGAAATATTCTTCTAATATATATTTTCAAACAAACAGCTATTCATCATATCGTTATCATGTATGTTTAAGTTTTCCATGCGGGAAACCTGAACAACTTCAGAAGTTTAAAATTACTTATATAGGTAAACAATAATGATAAATAAGTTATACCGTTTTATTTAAATCTTACAAAAAATAAAAATATTATTTTAAGTTTGCAAAATGCATAAAATTATGTTATGAAACAAATATTTATTTTACATATTTTAGTCAAATTTCAAATTTTAAATCTCACTAACTCCATATCTAAAATTTGACTTCGTATAGTCCTGAAATTTTTTATTTTATTATATAAAAGTGAACTAGAATAAATGATCATTTTAATTTTACATTCCATTTATGAATGTATAATCCTTTTATTTATTATATACGCATGCATACATTAAATCTCGAAAAAGACAATATCAGATAGAAGCATCTTTAAAAAATTATAGTATTCTATTGTGAATTATAATTTATTAATATGTTTTATTTTTCATTCAAGAAATTAATACTTTAATCCCAAAGTGTATCTTGTTTTACACTTTCATTTTTTTCATCTTAAAATATTGAAATGATTTCCTATAAAATAGGTCGTTCAAATAATATCAAAAAACGAAGAAAAAGAAATATATAAGGCCATATAAACGTTTGTAGTTTCCTCGTTTGCATTTGGCTGTTATTCTTAATTAACCTTTATTCGATTGGCACAATATTCCTTAAAAGTTTCAAAAATGGTTCTATAACAATGGTTGACCAACGTTGGCAGTTATTCGACCAATTCCGAGAGTTTAAAGGAAATTTTGCCTCAAGAATTTCTCTAAATAAGAAATTGGTATCTTAAACTTTCAATTAGCCCAATGCTTTTTGGTTATTAACCTTCGAAGTAGAAGAAAGATCCAACGGCTTAGTTCAACCAAATATTAGAAGAAGATCTTAAGTTGGATTATCATTCAACGCCTCTAAATTACAATCAGGACTAGAAGCAATTATGGCCACAACTCTGAAGGGCTTGTGTTGTTGGTGGAAAATCCTCACAGTAACTCAAGCTGCTTTGATTCATCTCTCTCACTTGAGCTAGTTAATGCTGCCTCGGGTAGGTTTGGTCAAGTTCATACATGATTAAACTGGCATAAACCTTGTTTGAACTTGAACCAATATATGATTTATTTACCCAAGTTATTTGACGTAGAAAGGGGTTAAAGTGCATCTAGCACTTCGAAGTATTTTCTCAGGTGCATTTAGCACCCTAAAATATTTTGTGATACATCCAATACTTTAAAGTATTTTTTAGTGCATCAAGCATTCTGAAATATTTTTTTTCAGTGCTAGATGCTCCAAAAAATATTTTAATGTGCTGGATACTCTATAAAATATTTTAGGGTGCATACTTCAAGGTGCTAGTACACCTTAATCCCATAGAAATTGGAGTTTCTACATTAGTTATTTAGTGTAATAATATAGAGTCATTTTAAAATGGATTGTCTTACTTATTTAAATTTTTACAAACTACAATAATGCTCTAATTTATTACTCTTCACCAAGGTACGAAAAACCAGACCGACCTCTAAGCTAGTTAAAACAGTGAGTTAATGGTTAGTGGGTTAGATTGGAATCAAAACAAGGGATTGAACGAGTGAGGAATAAAAAAATTATAAATTAACTTAAATTCTTATCATATCATCCAAAATACTAAATATTAATTTAATACTGTTAATCTCTAACAAAATAATTATATACTTACATTTTCTTTTCAATTTTCCCTACAATCCCCTTGACAAATTGACATCATAGTATCATACTATTAAAGTCACTAAATATTTATTCTAGCAAAATATCAAAATAGATTTAGGATAACCAAATATTTCTATCCACAATCCTTTATTCACCAAACCAATATTTTTTTTTTTTAGCATTAAAACAAGGGAGAATTACAAAGAGGTGTTAAGGAAGGAAAATAATTACAAAACAGGTCATATAAGTTGTCATTTCCGATTCTGTAGCTTCTCATTACAAGCTGCTTTGGTTGTTATTGGGACTTTTTAGTAATTATTTTTCTTCTTTGAGACATGTCATTTCTTACTTTGAAATTTATTACTACGGGCTGCTTAGATTGTTTTTAGAGCTTTTTAGTAGTTATTTTCCTTTCTTGAGACCTCCTTGTAATTCTTTCTTAAAATAACTTTAAAAAAAAATAACAATAATAACCGGGTTAACCCACCAAACTGGTTGGGTTAACTGTATTTCTCCCGGGTTATACCGAGTCATCCCAAGTCGACCCCATCACCAATTTTTGCTGCCGCTGGACCGACGAAGTGACTATTTGGCCGGTTTTCAGTTTGGTCCGATTATCAATATTGTGCTGTTGACAAACAGATGTAAAAAGTCTTTCCACCTAATATATAAAGACGTGCCCATAGTGTCGCATCCCATACCTACTCATGAACATGTCTAGACTTGCTCATGAGCAAACGAAGGGGCAAGTCCAAAATTTGTTCATCACGGAAAGCTGATGGAGTGCCCTAGATCATAGTTGGATTTGTGCTTAGATAGCTATAGGCAAGGTTAGCAGTTAAAATTATATTTAAGAATATGAACCAGTTCTTGAATGTTGATAATGGGTTGTTGGCTAATTCTTCTAATTTGAATATTGATAACCTAAAATTATTGCGCCAATAGAAAGTTTAGGATACCAATTACTTCTTTAGAAAAAATTCTGGAGTAAAATTGCCTTTCTAGTAAAAATTGTTCAATAATCAACCCTGGTCTAATCTTACTCTAAGGTAACATTGCTACCCCCGGTCTATGGATTCAGCAGGCAAAAGGGTTGGACATACTCGTTAAAGGACTGGTTCAATCCTAAAGCACGTCACGATACTAGGGAGACATCTTCGAAGCCAAAACCTTAGCTCATAACATGTGGTGATCCCCCACATGGACTGAAAGCCTTAACTCATAACATGTGGTGATCCCCACATGGAGTCAAGAGTTAGTTGCCCTATTCTCATATCGTTGGTAAGTCTAATCCTTTTCCTAAAATTTTATTACCAAAAAATAAAAAAGATAACGTTACTCCATTTTTTAATCTTTCGGGAAAGCATTATATTGACTAAAAGTTAAGGATGCACCAATTGCGCCTAATAGAAAATTTTAGGATGAATTTGCTCTTTAGCTCTTTCTTATCCACAAAATGCTACTTTTAATATGTTTTGTATTATCAAAGTAGCAATAGAAGATATTTTTCATTAGCCACAATTATTTTAATATGTAATTTTAAAATAAAGATAAAAGGTGATTTAAAACATTATTAAAAAAACGACAAAGATATCCATTCAATGTAGAATTCCCCCTAATCACGCCATTAAAAGTCTAGAATGAAGAATCAAACAAAAGTACGAAAATTCTTCGTGATAATGACATGGAACACGAAAAAGCTAATAACGTTGTTGGTGATTAACATATATTTAACTTCAGAACTCTTTGAATTGAAAGTCACCAACAGGAACATTGAACAATCTTAACAATCAAACTTAAATAAATTAAAGATGGTTGAATTCTCGTGCATTATATTATATAATATTATAAAAATAAATAATGTCATACGTAACTTGCAATTAGAAATCCACCGGATTTTAAATTGAGCATTGATATTAATGAGAATGATGATAATAATCAGATAAATTAAACTGATTATTAATCATTATATATATTTGGGAGTCTAGCTAGTTGTGTACAGCACATGTAGTGTTTTTTTTCAAATATATACATAAATAAAATAGATGTTTCAAGATTCAGCGGTGCCCGTAATATGATCTGAGGGCCACAACTTATTTTAAAATATTCAAAAGCAGAACCACATTTCTTATGTTATAAAAAAAATGGCCCAAAAAGGAAGAACCACCTTTAAAGAAATAAATAAATAAAAGGTTATGATTTAGAGTAGGCCCGTCATGTGATTCGGTTCTTCTTCGAGGGAAACGTGGATCTGAAAAAATGTAATTAGAGAAAACAAAATAAAAATTTGATGTGCATCTGAGTGTGAGAATTACGTATGGATATTAATATAGTCTAGTGAAAAAAAGAAGAAGAAGATATTAATTAATATAATAATAGAAGGCTTACCTGACACCTGTTTGAGACGTAAACGACTTTTTCTTTTCAATACATTATGATCCCATATACATGAATCATGATGAACACTCCTGTTTGTCACTTATCAAAAAATCTGTGTTTTTTAATTAAATTAATTTTTAAAAAAAGGATAACGGAATATGTTGAAAAACTATGTACATGGTGTATCAAAAAAAAAAAAAAACAAGTGTATATGATTTTCATATAAAAACATTTTTTTGCAAAAAATAATTACTTTGCTGTATCAATAAATAACTTTTGCAGGAAATTTTATTATTCATGAGTAAGCAAAAACATATTGGATATCTCATCTATAGACTCAGCATAAATGCCAAGGAAATAATGAAAAAAAGGGAAAAAACGTGATGAAACGATGCAGTTCCAAATTTGGTATAATGGAAATAGTTGGAATCTTTCTGCATCCATGTTTCTTCAAATTAGGCTCACAAGTCACATCATCCTATAAAATTAGTGATGAAATAGTATTGTACAATTAGAGAAAACTAATAAAAAAACCTATTCATTTTTTTCCCAGTAAAGGTGTGCCCACCATTTTGAATTATTTATTGACGTAAAATATTTATGAGTGTAATTTTACCGCTATATTAAAAATGAAGCACTCAAACTTAAAGAGAGCTAATATTGTTCACTCAGGAAAAAGAAAAGCCTCAAAATTCGGATACTAACCCACGCAATCATCTCCCATCATCTAATCTTTTTTTTCCTGGAAACATTGAATCAGAAGATCGCTCCCCAATTTCATCCCTGGCCACCCCAAACTCATCCATGGCCCCGCAATCATCATGTAATCAGATACCATGTAATTTCTTGCAACAGATCTTCTCTTTTTATTAGAGTCAGAAGCTGGTCTGTTTAGGTCCTTTTAATTTTTTTAAATATTTTTTAATGTATTTATTTGTTGTTAGTGTTATTGATTTTTTTTTTCACATATCTAATGATATTGCGAATATTTAGACAATAATTTGATTTATGTTATATTTTTTAATATTTTTAAATTATAAACATTTCATAAGAAAGTATTTTTATACTTATATAACTTGTGATTTTATTTGAATTGAAAATTTATGAGTTTCTAACAATAATGTATCTTAAACATAAGTAAAATGATAATTAGACCGTAAAACTTGAAAATAAAACTTATTTGAAAAAGAAAACCTTGATATTTTTTTCATTAAAAAAGAGCCTACTCATAGTGAGCTACAATCAATCAAATATTGTTGATATTGAAGATAGTGATAGAAATCATGTTGATAATGTTACTATTGTTTAGTGTTTAGTCGGTGCTTTGTACGATTTATTCAACTTTGGACAATAGCTTATCAATGTTTAACACAACAACTTGGTTTAGTTTTGAAAATTTGAACAACCGTTTAACATTTTGTTTTGTTCATATCATTGGCTTGATACAAGAATTTTATGAAATTTATTATCTTACTTCTGTTCATATCAAAATATTTAAAAAAATATTAAACAAGCCTAAAAGCTTACGGGCCTGCCCAAGCTTAAGGGTTGGGCTTTGCAAAACGACTACTTTTTGACATGCAGCTTAAGCAGGCTAGCTTGTTTTTCTGATGCTATCTTTTATGCCCATCCACTCGTTATCACCTTATAGTAATTCTCTAATATTAAATAAGTTGTTATTTCTTTTTTATCTTGTTATTTTTTTTCTATTTCTTCTTGCCACCCTTATTTTTTTCTATATTTATCATATTATATATATGTATGTGCTTGAACAGATATTTAGAAGATATTTGAATTGGCTTTTTAAAAATAATTTTATAGTATATAATATTTGCAAGGTTCATTCACAGAGGGTGAGTTGGGGCCTAAGATTAGGCCAAAAGGCATAGTCGATGAAGAACAGGTGAATATTGAAAAGACCCCTTCTTAATACAAAATTATAAAACCATTTTTTTAAAATGATAACCATGGTAGAAAAAGAATTGAGTTAGAGTGTTAAAATACTATCATGGTTATAAAGAGTTTGTCTTATTCTGAAAACATCCCAAGAGGCTCCGGATACACAAAACACCCATGGGTTTAACAACACGTAGAACAAGGACTTAGGGCACAGTAACTACCTACAAGCCCAACATAAACATTCATCCCACAAAACTTAGGATATAAGAAACACAGGGTGTTCAGCCCAGCCCACAAGTCATACACATAAGAGCAACACAACAAAATCTTATGGCCTCCAGCCATTCTAACAGCACTTCAACAAAATACAGTCATCCAACAACCAAACAAAAAAAAGTATATGTCAAAAAAGACATAGGCCCTAAGATGGAAATATACATAACATTACGTGCCCAAACCAAAAAGAGACTACTAGGCTATGCTCACCTATGCCTCTGGTTGCTTCCCTTCGCGCCGAGCCAAACTAGATGGCTCTCCTGAAAATATTGATAAATAGTGGGGTAAGACATAAAATCTCAATAACCAAGTATTAATTTATGACATATACAAGTAGGATGGCAAGTTGGTGAAGTAGTGCTTAAATATAATTTAAGTAATAAATGATGTTTTAATAGATAAAATCACATGAAAGGAATATATCTCGTCATCCATAGCAAAATTCATACAAAAGTATGCATATGCAACAATACAATGGAATATGCCCTCTTATCACCTTACTCCTCCTTATGACTCCTTGACAAGGACCCAGGCTTTCTATTCTAAGTGCTTGAGTGACCCGACCAAAGGTCACCCTACTCACATCAAGTAACAGGCCCCCTCCTGTACCTACACCGCCCAAGAATGGATTATGGTACAAGAGGTGTCTACCCAATAGTTCATTCTTAGCTCTGAGTCAAGGAAAAAGAAGAACTACAGGGGTCTAACAAAAATGCCAAACACTGAGATCCGTAGTGTCGGCATGCCGCGCAGGCTTCAAGAACAATTATCCTCCACATAACAAAATCACAATCTTCACATATGAACCCCATGCATAGTCACAATATAAATTAAAAATATTATAATTCTTAACATTAAGATGATATAATTTCAAGAAAGTACAACATATTTTCATTTTATTTAATAACATAATATCAGTATATTAAATTGAACACCACAAGAAAATATCATTTCCAGTAAAACACAATTCAAGCATAATTAAATCAACATACTTCCCACTTCACTAAAATTTGTCATATGAGAAAATACACACTTTATTCTTAGGCATACTTTCACAAATTAATTTGAGAAAAATAAAAACATAATAAACACCTTACAATCCAAAACATGTATATAAAATAAATTAACCCTATTACTCTAAGCTTAACCTCACAGCTTGAGAAATAAGAGCACAAATTACAAAGTCTGAAGTACAGAATAATCTACAAATAATGTAGATATAATTTAATATACATACAAATAATTACTTAAATTACATAGAATTTATTATTATTGATATTTATATATATTTACTACCCAAAAATTCTTACTTCAAATAACAATTTTCCTCTACCCAAATAACTCATTTAAATTATAAATATTTATAAAAATATTGTTTTTATCTAATATTGTAGAAGTCTCAATTTATAACTTAAGTTTCCAGCTTCAAAATTTTTCTAATAATATATACTCAACCTATTTTACATTTTAACTGATTAAAATAACCCAAATAAGTTATTTAACTTAAATTTAATCGGTAAAAACATTCTATATTTCGTGAATAATACATTTTCCAACTAAAATCTTAATTTGAAGTTTTTAAAAGAATCAATGAATAAATATAAACCGATTAAAATTTTAATAATATACCAAACAACCCAAATAAATTATTTAACTTAATTTTAATCGGTATAAATATGATATATATCATAAATGACAGATTTTTCAACAAATAAATTTAATTTTAAATACCAAAAGTAATAAATGGACAAATATAAACCAATTAAATTTCTTAATAATATATCTTTAAATTTCTACGGTCAAATATTTTCAAAACTCAATATTTATTCTATACTTAAATCACAAAATTTTCTCTAAACATTGTAATAATACTACTAATATAAAGCTCTAAATATGTAGAAAATATTCATAAAAAAATTTAATAGAAAGAAGTGTTTTTATGTACTTAAATAATCTCCCAAAACTTGTGTTACTCTTTAAAATGCCAACACCTCTCAACTTCTTTCTCGTTTTCTCTTTCTCTGATCCGTGTTCTCTCTCTCTCTCTCTCCCCCCCATTTGGCATAACACTCACTTTTCTATTTATCCTTCAAATATTCCGGATTGGGGCGTATTTTTTTTTTTTCCTTTCCCAAAATATTAATAAATTATTATTTAATAATAATAAAATATTATATAATATATTATTTTTTATTTTGGATGTTAAAAATATTCCGGAAGCGAAGGATGGTTACCAATTCTAAGACAATGCAAAAACAGGTAGAAAAACCCCTTGACAGAAGAATTTTGTCTCGTGAGAAAATATTTTTTAAAAGATAAATGTAGGGTTGCCCAACTCTCCTTGTATCTTCACGTGTAACAAGGTAACCGATCATTTTCTATGCATAATGTCGTGATGGAATTTCAGTCCACGAGGGAGGCATGATTCTTCGAAGCTAGGTAATAATGTTTTTTTAGTACAAAGCTAAATAATATTTAAATATGAGAAAATGAAACAAATAAGGTAAAGTAAAATGTCAGGCTTTTCTTTTTCATTTTGGTACAATTGTTACTTAGGCTTACATTCCTGAGAATGAAAGCTTTTCAATTTACATCTCAGGCCCAAAGAAAATGTAAGGTTTTTTAAATAAATTTTATTTTGATCATGTATATACATAATAAATGATGGATACCATTTATATCACATATCAATTGATTTTTTGTTTTAAAGTAATTTTGAAATGATTTTAAGGGGGAAAAAAAGGAAAGCAAGGTAATTAACATAAAAAAATATGTATGTAAAATATATTTTCTTGTCTTTTTTGTTTGGATAAATATTTTTTGTTGTCTGAAGATACTTTTTATTTAATAAAGTACTTGCACCTAGCGCCTAAATTATATATATGTGTGTGTGCGCTTTCACCTTTCATATTATAAATCGTTGCATCTTCACATTCTTATTCTTGTTCAAAGTTGGAAGATCACAGCGTTGTTGGAACTTGGAAGTCCTCCTCTTTCTTCCCACAAAAAAAAATGGCGAAGCCGGCATCTTTGAAAGTTGTTGAAGTTTGCAGAGTGGCACCGACGCCGGAAACAACCACGTCCGACGCTGCATCGGAGACCTCCTTACCGCTCACGTTTTTCGACCTGCTGTGGGTGAGATTCCCCCCCGTCGAGCGTCTTTTCTTCTACGAATTCCCTCACCCACCTTCCTCCTTCTTCGATTCTCTTCTTCCAAAACTTAAAAACTCCCTCTCTCGCACTCTCCACCACTTTCTTCCTCTCGCCGGCAACGTCATATGGCCACCTCACTCCTCAAAGCCCTTCATCCATTACGTCTCCGGCGACGGCGTCTCTCTCACCATTGCTGAATCCGACGCCGACTTCAACCATCTTTCGGGTTCTGACTTCTCCGAAGCCGAGGAAAGCCGCCGGTTGGTACCCCACTTGGTTGTTTCTGATGAGAAAGCTGCTGTCATGAGTCTGCAAATTACTCTGTTTCCGAACTCTGGGTTCTCTGTTGGAATCGCCACCCACCACGCAACCATGGACGGAAAATCATCAACTTTGTTTATGAAATCATGGGCTTATGTCTGCTCTAATCTGGAAGAATCATCATCGCTTTCATCGATACCTGCGAATCTAAAGCCATCCTTTGACAGGTCAGTGATGATAGATCCGTCTGTAATTGCTGATAGGTTCGCGAATTTTTGGTTAAAGCAAGGCGGACCAGACAACAGAAGCTTGATATCGTGGGACTTGAATAAGACAGATCAAGGAGAGCTCATAAGGGGAACATTTGAATTGCTTCCTTCGAATATTCAGAAACTTAAGAAATCTGCAGAATCCAAGCTGAACAAGAAGGTTCATCTATCAACTTTCGCAGTAACTTGTGCCCATGTGTGGAATTGCTTGGTCAAAGCAGAGCAAACGAAACGAGAGAAAGTGTTGTTCATATTCAGTGTGGATTGTAGATCTCGTCTGGATCCTCCGATTCCATCTTCATATTTTGGCAACTGCATTGGGGCGGCTAAGGCTGAGGCTGAAACGAAGAACATGCTTGGGGATGATGGGTTCATGTTTGCTCTTGAGGCCATAATTGAAGCTTTGAAGAGATTGGAGAATGAAGCGATATTAAGTGTAGCAGAAACATGGATATCTGATATGGAAACTTTTGGACTGACCGAAACTTACAGAACGTTTTCAACTGCAGGATCTCCAAGATTTGAAGTTTATAGTAATGATTTTGGATGGGGAAGGCCCAAGAAGGTGGAGATAGTTTCTATAGACAAGACTGGAGCTTTTGCTCTTTCAGAAAGTAGGAATGGTGATGGAGGTATTGAGATTGGGTTGGTGTTGAAGAAAAGTCAAATGGAAGATTTTTCTGCTCTTTTTGTCAAAGGTCTTTCTGCCTTGTCATCATGCTCTTAAAAGCATTGGTTTAAACGCAAATGGCCTTGTGATCTAACCATCTCACTTGTAACATCAGTTCAGTTTATCTGCCCTTCTATTTTTTTTTCTGTTTTTTGGGAAAAGCATTGGTTTTGCTATTACTTTCAGCTTTGAGGTATTGTAATTTTTGCAGCAGATAAACTTGTGGGTTTGTGTGTTTTGTTGATTGTTTTTAATAGCGGCTTATTCTATCTGCAATCCCCTGTCTTTGTCTTTTGTGAGAATCAAATACAGTATCATTGAAAGATTAATTAATAGAATAATGATAAGTATGAAACAATTTGAGAGAGTGATTGGCTGATTGCACATGACTCAACTACTGTGCTATAGGATAGAATAGACGGCACAGTTGCGGGGTCATTGGAAATTTGGAATGGGTTCTATCTCCAAAGATGTTTTATAATAGAGGAAAAGTTCTATTTAGTATCTACGGTAGACAATTAATATTAGTCAATTTCTTAAAATATTTGAAATTTTATTACACTTCCTAGACCAAATTTCAAAAAGACAAAAATACCCTATCTTTATCTTTATAAAAAAATTATAAATCACTAAATTTAAATTGTCGGTCCTTGTGAATTTTATGAGTGAATGAACAAATCAGATTCGACACTTTACAAAAAAATAATGAAATTCATAACCCTAAATATAATTGTTTTGGTGTGAATGGACAACTTGAAATCAGTAATTCACAACAAAAAATTTAAATATAAGGGAATTTATAAGTCTAAAATAAAGTAATATTCATCTTGTCTTTAGTATAGGATCTAATTATTGAATTAATTTTTGTCCTAAATATAAAATATGTTTCTCATAATTATTAATTTTTATAAATTATTCTTATTAATACTTTTTGGATCATGTCAACGGTTTTTTTTTTGGGGGGGGGGGGGGGGTTTCCGCGGCGCTGAGTGAAAATGAAGGAGAGTGAAAGTCAAATACCGGCTGGGGCATTTTAGTGTTTAAATGATGAAGAGGCGATGTTGTTTTTGGACTTTCGGCGCTTGTAGAGCAAGCGACGCAGTTTCTGGACTTTTACATCACTTTCTATGCAAGCGATGTTGAATTTGTAAATTTTTTAAAATTTTTTGACTGACTTGGAGACTCATGACGGTGTGAGCACCCAATTTTATCCGGAGCCCCATAAAAAATATTAAATATAAATGAAATTAAAGAAAAGAAAAAAAAAAGAATAATAAAAGATTGACATCTTCCTAGATTCTTTCTTGGGGGCTAAATTTGAGAAGTCCACCATGTTAAAAAAAAAAAATCCTTCTTAAAATAAATAGCAATAAAATAAAAGGTAAGAATTGAAAGCGAATTTAGAAAATGTGAGGTGGACACATTAAGGAGGAAAATAAGAAAAATCAGAAAATAAAAATAAAAATTTCTCATTTAAGATGATTGACTCCTTAATTTAGAAACATATTTTGAAGTTATGATAGTAGAAAAAATAAAAAACGAAAATTAAAATAAAAAAGCACAATTTGATGATGATTTGGTGTTTAAATAGGAAGTTACTTTATGAGTCATAATTAAGAAAAATAAAAAAACAAAAATTAGAGGAAATTTGAAAAATCCTAGTTTGAGCCTATAAATAGGAGAGTGAGGGTTAGAGGAAAAAAAGGAGAATTCTAGAGCAAAAGAGAAGCAAGAGAAAAAGCTTTGTTCTTCATTCTTTTCGTGCGACAAGCCTTAAGGGTACATGCTTCCACCTATTCTCATTTTCTTCTAATGACATATGATTTATCTTGTTTTAATTATTTGATTTCCCCTTTAAGTTTCAAATGTACCTACTGCCTCACTATGCATATTATTTCCACACATATATGCTTCTTGCCATCTCCTCCTTATTTTATTGTGAATGTAGAGGCTTTCAGTTTATGGGCAATGGGTATTAGTCATTTTCTGGTTTCACCCATTTTTCTTAAACTTTGATGTAAACATCCTTTTACTAATTGAACTAAGAAAAATATGTTCATCAAAGTCAATAAATTAAAAAATGTTTTCTAGAGCCGTGTAAGGTTTTTAGTACCTTCGCAGGCTCGAATGATTGCTCTTTCGTGTGAGATTATAGGAGTCTCCGCAGGAAGTGCAATCCTAATCCTTTTTCTCAAAAATGAAATATTTTAAAATAAATTTTTTTAGAGCCATGTGAGGTTTTTAGAACCTCCGCAGGTTTGAATGATTATTCTTTCATGTGAGATTATAGGAACCCCTGCAGGAAGTGTAATCCAAATTTTTCTAAAAAGAATAAATATTTTTGAATAAAAATACAAAAATTGTTTTCGTAAATTAAAAAATGACAACCCACAAAAAATCCTTTTTAAATAATCTAATAAATATTTTTTTTAAAAGATATCAACCAAATGACATGTATTTTTACCCCCGAACTACATGGGTTTTGATTCCTCTAAAGAATACGTAGGCCCTAGGTTTTTAACTTAGGTCAAGTCTAACTTTATAAATAATTTTTTTGTTTTGTAAATAAAAAACTTTTTCTTTGTTTCTATCTTTTTTTTAGGGTAATTAAAATATAATTAAAAAGGCCATATTAATTTTGAGTAGTCGACTTAGGGTAACCGTTCTCTTGAACGGGTGTTGTAGGGTGCCTAACACCTTCTCCACACGCAATACCACGTTTTTAGGTTTTCAAAATTAACCTTTTAAAATTTTGGTGGCGACTTCTCTTTCTTTTCTTTTTATGGGATGACCAGATTTGGGCACGATAGTTTGTGTTTTTTTTCCCTTACAAAAAAGCGACATTGAAAAATTTTGACAAATTGAAAAAAATACCATCATCTTTTTTTGACGTCACTTTTGTTTGTAACCGACGTTAGTTGCCAACATTATAAGCCTATTTTGTCCTTGACTATAGATGCCATGTTCTCCTTCAGGGTTTGTTTTCTCTCAAAGAATTTGATAAGAGACGTCTCTTGTCGATGGATTCCTAAAGAAATGAATTTGGTAACTGTCTTGATCGCCAAAGCCTTGTTGGGTGGCCTTGCTCGACGGAACACGTGTTGCAACCTCCTCTTCAGATGCACACTAGTGCATGCTTTCGCAGTTTTCCTTGTTTGATTTTCACTGTTTTTTTTTTTTGTCTTTTGTTAATGCATATTATAATGTTAATCATATGATCTTGTTTGTAATTTACATGCCATGTCTTATAAATAGGACTAAAAATAGTATTATCTTTATATTTGCCTGTTTCTTTTTTTTTTCCTGGTTGTTTTTATTTTTTTACTTAGCCATTCTATGTAGATTTCGCTTTATTTGTGGTTCAATGAAGTCCCTTGTTGATTAAAAAAAATATATATATCTCACTAACATGGCACATATATCAATAATACTGATTTGTGTCTATAATTTTTTTTTTTGGGAAAAAATTCCCCTTCTACTTTCGATTAGTTATTGTTATTTTTCCAACTTCATTGATTATAAGGTGGGGCCAAGTCTTTTTAGTAATTGATCATATGGGCATTTTAGTAAAAAATTATAAATTATTTCTAAAGGTTTGTAAATTGTTTTATAAATAGATATATCAAATTCTCCAAAATTTGGCTAAATAATTAGGAATGGAGGGAATACAAAATAATGTCACAAGGACTAGCTATAATTAAATTATATATTTCAGGCTTATTCTTTGTGGGAAGCACTGAGATATATCAATTAAATAAACTTGTGATAGTGATGGCAAAATAACAAATAAACAAGCTCAGTGACGGGGAAATACGCACTACATACGAGACAGACCATGGAAGCAACTAAAAATTCAAACGAAGGAGGGAGGGAGGGGAGACAGAACGCAAAAAGCTCGAATCCTTTCTAATTAAGACAGAAGCATTTTGTTCAACAAAAACAATAAAAATACTACAAAAATTCAAATACTTGACAGTTATAAACTGTCAATTATGAAGACGTCAAATATTTGTATAAGTAATATTTGATGGTTAATAACCGTCAAATATTTGAGACAATTCTTAATGGTTTTAATGAAAAATCGTCAAGTATTGTGGGCAAATTTATCGTCTCTGGAAACTTTTATATATATTATACATAGTTGACAGTTTTGATTGATAAACGTCAATTTTTCATTGCATATACTCGGCAGTTATTTGCCATAATCGTCAAGTATTATTAATATTTGATGGTTATTAATTATAACCATCAAATATTTCCTAAATACTTGACGGTCATAACCAATAACCATCAAGTATTGTACACTTTTTTTTTTTTTTGAAAAAATGAGGTGGCTGCTAAAGGTAGCCATGGAACCAAGAATATATATATATATATATATATCAATCCAGCCAACAAATTAGGAACAAAAATTAACATTATATTTTAAGAAACCAAAAGTCATATATAGTTCCAAAAGGAAAATTGAACAAGAGAAAGCAAAATAAAATTGGCCAAGTACTAAACTAAAACCAAAATTGGCCATTTGCAAAAACCACAAAAAAATGGTACAAGTACCAGAACCAAAAGTATAAGACATTGAACCATGACAAATATAATTAAAAAAATGACAAAAAAAATCAACATTGTCTTCTTGTCTATCTATTTTGTGCCCACTGATGGTACAATGTTATTGCCAACTCTTTTAGAATGTCTTCCATCTAATTGGATGAACATTGCGTGCAATATGTATCCGTAAAGTACTGTATGCAAAAAACAAATAAATTGATGAGGTTAGATATATATGCATAATTACCCTAAGTATAAATTGAACATTGAATAAATGTATGTCATGTTAGTAGGAATTGTAACAACATTGTGCATGAGTATCTTTTTCATGAATTTCATGACATAATATCTACAATCTGAGCTTCCATCTAGTTGTAGTGGGAACTATGAAGAAAGGGAAAGGAAAATATGTTAATGATGATATAATGATAAACTATATTTAGTTGAATAGTTAATGGTGATAAATACATTCACTTTTTTCCATGTAAACACGAAATCAAATAGGCTGCCTTTGATCGGGGGGCATATTAAGCCTTGATCCATGTAAGAACAGCCACAGAGCTCTGAAAATACAAGAAATTAAATGTTAATGATTGTCAAAAATTATATAGAAAGAAGAAATTAAATCTAATGTGATAAAATATATTTAAAATACCTATTAAACAGTGATTGCATAAATAGTTGATTAGTCAGATCCCCATTAAGAAAATCAAAATACCGAATTCTCAGCTTAAAGGGATTGACCACAACTAACATCTAGTGTCCCCTAAGTACAATAAAGACAATAAGAACAATTAGAAATTATTATAAAATATAAAAATTTAAGAAAAATTAGTATATTTACCCTTGGCAATAAGGTGCCAAAAAGAAAGTGTCTTATTCTTTACTTCCCTTGAAATAAAGATATTTGCCAAATCTCTTTATAAGTCTTGCTTCATATTAGGGCCGTGGCAGGCAAAAGTGTGGGGATTGATGAATTTGAACTCTTCATCAAGGCTGCCAAGGACTACAAATTTCTTATAAAGGAACCTAATTGCCCAAACAAACATATTAATATAATAAATGTTCTAGGTAATTAATTATTTGATCGCGATTTGAGAAATACCTTATATAAAAGTCAAAGGCATTTGTGCTTGCCATATCATGCTTTAGAATTTCTTTCAATGCAACATTTGTGACGTACTTAGATACAGCTCTACCATAGACCTCCAACTCAAAACCTAGAGGAATCATCAAGAAGTAGCCATGTTCTAATCTTGCCCTAATTACATGTTCTTCAAGACATATTTGATATCTTGATGACATTGTAGGAATAGGATTAGAGGAATTCTTTTGTAAATATGACAATGAATAATCTCCTAATAGGCTCTTCTTTCCTTTAAACTAACAAACATATAGTTAGCGCTTAAAACAAAATTTGCATATTATTTTAAATTAGTTGAAGGTTTCAATATATATGTACACACATTTTTAGGCGGTGCTAATATAATAAGATGTCTAGGCCAAGCCACAAAGCCACCTATAGCTTAGGCCATTGTCTCTGTATCTAAGGCAGGCATAGGAAAGGCGTAGCTGCCATCTGTGATAGTATAAAAAATGAACCCATTGATGAAGTTACTTCTGAAAGAAAGTACATATTTGCTCATTCCATTTGCTAAGAACTTTATTTTCTTAAAAATTGAACTAGGATCAACATTATAATTGCCATGTACATGATTTTTCAACTATGATATAAACTGTTTATTGTGTGCTTTGACGTACCAACTTTTCAGTTTATTAGGATTATCCCTCTTAAGTTCATCAAAATGCTTGTCCACATAGTCCTCAGTATCTTCAGAGTTGTACAATACATATAAATATGCTTGCCCTTATTGTTGGTTTGAGATAATAACAACTTTTCTCCCCATAATTCCTTCTCCATCTATTCTTCCCTTATGCTGAGATACCAGTATCCCAATATCACTTGTATTTTTGAAGTACTAGGTAGAAAATTCAGCAGCATCTTCGCAAATATAACATTCTATGATACAACCCTCTAGCCAGCTCCAATTTTTCACATACCCTTTCAATATTTTCATATAATGGTTAAATGGGAATATTCATCTTAAATAAGTTGGGCCATATGGTTGCACATCTCTAACTAAGTGAACAATTAGGTGGACCATCATGTCAAAAAATACAAGAGAAAACTATATTTCAAGCTCGTACAATGTTACTATGATTTGGGTTTGCAATCTCGACAATTTATTAGGATTAATCACTTTGTTGCAAAGAGACTTGAAAAAGAAACATAACTTTGTGATCATAACTGGCATCTTATTAGGTAACATAGCCCATATTGCCACCGAAATAAAATTTTCCATCAACATATGACAATCATGAGATTTTAAACCCCTTCAGCTTCAAATTTTTAATTGAAACAAGGTTGCTAATATTAGAAGAGTAATCTTTTTGACACTTTTACTATAACAAGAAACTCACAGAAACTAATTTCCTCTTTTTTAGATAGTATGTGAGTAGCCAGATGAAGAAATGTGCGAGTTTCCTTATCTTTTGGTGCCAATTCCTCTCTTATTCTCATTTCAATCATGTCTAATCTTGTTTTTACGTCATTTTTTGTCTTACCTAAAATATTGAGCAATGTGCTAAAAAGAGTTTTACATACATTTTTCTCAATATGTATAACATTAAGAAAATGCCTCACATCCGGGGTCTTCTAATGTGGCAATAAAAAGAAAATGGACTTCTTCTTCTACCTGCTTATCCCAACATGCCTACCAAAAGGTTTGCCAAATTCACACTCTATATCTTTTACTTTATAAAAATATCATCCCCAGTCAACGGTATAGGTGCTTTACTTTATTCTAAATTTCCATTGAATTTTTTTTGAAACGCCAATAAAGATAATTACGATGCAACCATTTATGGTGTTCCATATGGGAATTTTTCATATTGTGTTTTAATCTTATTAAATATGCACCCTCTTCACAAATGGGACATCTAAGTTGGCCTTTAATGCTATACTCTGATAGATTACCATATGTAGGAAAGTTGTTAATTGTGCCAAACAACAGAACTCTTAACTTGAGTATTTCTTCTTTATGAGTATCATATACATCAACTCCATTCTCCTATAATAGCTTTAAGTATTCAATTAGTGGAGTTAGGTATATATCTATGTCATTCCCTGGTTGCTTTGGCCTAGAAATTGTGATAGACATCATGGAATACTTGCGTTTTATGTATAGCCATGGAGGAAGCTTATATATAAACAAAATTACTAGCTATGTATTGTGGGTACTACGTTGTATGACATACGGGTTCATTCTATTAATAGCCAATACAAGGCATAGATTCATATCTTCTTTCCTAAATTCAGGATACTTAATGTCAAACTTCTTCTATTCTGGAGAATCAACAAGATGCTAAAGCATGCCATATTTAATCCTTTTATTTGCATGCCACCTTAGATTTCTCAGATCTTTTTTACTACTATACAAGTGTTTGAATCTTGGTACAATCAGAAAATACCATAACGTTTTCTTTAAACTCTTCCTATTCTCTTGGTAACTTGAGGCATTACACTTAGAATACTCAGTTAATGATTTATGTTCCTTCCTAAACAAAATGTAATTGTTAAGACAAGCATGTATCTTCTCATAGCTCAGGCTGATAGAACGCAACATGTAACATCTTAAATTCTACTCTAAGGATTTAAATATTAAAAAAAAAGGGTTCCAAACTGTTATTTTCTCCGTTTTACCTAGGGTCTTTAACTTCAGTTTACCCCTAGTGTTTTCTTTTTTACCCTCCACCGTCTTTCTTTTCTCTTCCTCTCTCTCTCTCTCTCCGCGTTTATTTCGGTTGCAGCGTCGGTCATCTCTCTCCCTTCTTTCTTCATCGTTTCAGATAGTTTTGGTAAGTAAAACTACTTCTAATTATAAAACTTCCTTAATGAAAATTGTCGTACTCAGTCAGATCTATCTAATGATAGTAATTTTGTGTTGCTTAGAGAAATTTTTTGATATAGAGTTCGGAGCAAGTACTTAGTTTTGATGAGTGTTAACCATAACATTGTAGATCTGTTATAGTAAATCATTTTTACCGGTTTAGATTTGTCTATTTGTTGATTTTAGTATTTAAAAATTAATTTTTAATTAAAAAAATATGTTATTTATGAGATATATCATATTTATACCGATTAAAATTAAGTTAAATAATTTATTTGGGTTGTTTGACATATTATTAAAATTTTAATCGGTTTAATTTTATTTATTGGGTGACTGGAGGTTTTAAAATAATTATTGTAGTTAAAGTTTCTTATTTATGAAAAAAATATATATATATGCCATTAAAATTTTGATTAGATTATTTATATATATAAATATTTGAGATACTATTGAATTTTTGATGGTTCGGTTTTGAGGTTTAAATTTCAAATGAGATTTTTAGAATTTAGAATATACTAATTTCATATTTCGAAATTTTAGAAAATTCTTTTTATGAAAGTAAATAAGTTGGAGGATGTAAATAAATAATTTGGCTTGTTAGAAAATTATCAATTAGTTCTAAAGTACTTAATTTTGGATTATAAGAGTTGTGAGAATTTAGAATGAAAATTAAATTAAATTAGGAATTTAACTAATATAGAGAAGTTTAATTAATTAATTAGTTTGTATTAATATGTGGTTATATTAATTGTGTAGATTAATTTTTGGTTGAGCAAAGGATTGACCTTGTGGTAATTCTTAGTATTGCTTTGGCGAGAGGTAACCACTTTCCACTTGTTATATGTGCTAATATGTTGTTTGTGAGTATTTTGCTGTTTTCAGAATAATATTTGATATTTGGAACTTGAGTAGATATGTTATATCTTTTGAGCTGTGAAAATTGTCTCGTGGGATTTTTGGAATTGTAATTGAGAAGTTTGGAAAAGATATATGATTTATATCTTATGGATTATACTGAGGAAAGATTGAGACATTTTTATTATATTGTGAATGATTGGTTGTTATTTAGATTTTGGATTGAGTCCTATCCTACCATGTGGTAAGGTCGCCATTGGTGCATATTGGTTAGCTTCTTCTTTCGTCCCCCATAGTGAGGGATAGGCCTTTGTGGCTTCTTATTCGTCCCCCAAAGTGAGGGATAGGCCCATATGTTTGATTGATCCCCCAGAGTGAGGGATAGACTTATGTGGCTTGTGTGTTGACCCCTATAGTGAGGGTTTGGATGATTGAAATTATATTTTTATGGATATATCTATGTTTCTCGAGAATTAATAACTATCCCACTTGACACCTCACGAGCACGTGTTAGTATGTATGATGAGTTGGAAAGCTGGTTACTGAGGCATTTGTCTCACCCCGTGGTTTAACATTTTTAGGCGATAGTTCAGGTGGTGGCCCATCAGGGAAGGCTCTGGAGGCATAGTGTGCTGTTATAGCTTGTATAGCCTCCCTGCTTTTATTCTATATGCTGACTTGTTATATATTGCCACATAGGGCTCATCTGCTATCATGATGTAAAATAATACTTTTAATTACTACTATCTGGTATGATAGGGCCGTGAGGAGGCCCGAGACATTTTAGACTCTGCGTGTAACGCTCCTTTGAAAGTGTTGACTTTTGACTAATGAGCTCTATAGTTTATATTAAACTGATTTATCAGTTCGTATGGTTGAAAATATAAGTTTGGTTTGGGCTAATGGTTGAATGATATTTCTGGACTTTGGAAGTCCAAGGCTCAAGGTAACGATCGATGTTACTCTTATTATAAGTTTATTTCTTTTAACCATGATAGCGATTTTAAAATTTTAAGATTTCTTCTTTTCTATCATGGTTAATCATTCAAATAAATTGTCAGATTTAATCTAAAATGGTTTTGAAAGAGCGATTGTCACACAACACTTGTTTTACGTCATATGTTTTGCTTGAAAGCTCATTTTCCTTTAGTAGCATTTTTTTTCAGAAGTGAAAGCAATTATGTGGGACTTGTGTCACTCTAACCATTTCTTGCTTTCAACTCATACAATTTTAAAACTGCAAACAATTTTATGAACTCAATACAACCTTCATACAGAGGTGTCTACACGTTACTCTTCAATCTCTCAAACATTTTTAGACAATCCTCGAGCTCCCCTTCAATCATGTTGGCCATTTTTTCAAGACAGTCAGCTTTATATGTACTTGTGTCAAAATTAGTTGATCCATAACTTTTACTATGCCCTTGACTGCTATTACCCATATCTCTTGTCTCCCCGTGCTTTGTCCAATACTTATAACTTTGATTAATTCCATTAATAATTATGTGACTCTCACAAACGGATAGTGAAACCCTCCTGAGAAGGTAACACTTAATACAGGCAAATAATTCTATTGCGATCATCAACACGCTTAACTACAAACTTAACAAAATATTCTATATTGTCCCAATATTCCTTTGATAAGTAATTAGTAGGGTCCCCATCTAACAATAAATCTACAAGATTGTCACATGTGCAAATTTGCTGAACATCTATGTCACTACTTTTCAAAAGATCATGAGTGAAAAAGAACTTTGGAGAAATAGTTTTTGTTCTATCTCCTTTTATATACCCTCATTTCAATTGAGCTATGCATGTTATATTATTTTCATATAAAATTGTTAGAATCTTCTATTGTAGAAAAAAGCCACAAATTTTTTGAATATGCTAAATTACTGACCTAAGCCAAACACATTCTCAACTTACCTCAAAAATTGCAATTATTTCTACATGATTTGACAAGGTATCTGATCATGTTTATTTTGTTGAATGCCAATAGATAGAGGCAACCCCACAAATAAATGAATATCCTGTTTGGGACTTGTCTTTATGTGAATTTGACAAAAATCTTATAGCCATATAGCCAATTAATAGTGCTTAATTCCATTAATTCTAATGCCTTCTTTTTTTTGGAAGAACTAAATCTAGCTAATAAATTTACAACAAATACAATATCAAGTCGTGTTGAATTAACAAGATACATTAGTGCACTTATAGCACTAAGATATGGTACTTCAGGACCTAGAAGTTCTATCTCATCCTCTTGAGGAAGAAAATGATCTTTATCCTCATCAAGTACCATATCTTAGTAGATGTAATTTGTTCATATAAAATCATTTTAATATTTTTTCAATATAAGTTGATTGATGAAGAAAAATTCTATTTTCTAAGTGCTTGATTCGTAAGCCAAGACATTCTTCTAAGATCTTTCACTTCAAATTCTCTCTTTAAACAAGCAAATGCTTTTTGAAGCTCTATAGGAGTTCTAATGATATTTAAATCATCCATATAAATAGCAATTATGACAAACTCTAATCCATTTCTTTTCTATAAAAACATATGAACAAATCAGATCATTTTTATAACCTTTTAATAAATATTCACTAAGTCACTCATATCACATTCTTCCAAATTGTTTTAATCTATATAAGGATTTATGTAAACAAACTACATAATTTTCTCAAGAATTCTTATATGCTTCCGACAATTTAAATCCTTCAGAGATTTTCATATAAATTTTAGTATCTAAAAAACCATACAAATATGTTGTAGCCATATCTATTAGATGTATATCAAGCTTTTTGTGCACTACCAAACTACAATAAAGTGATTGCATCCACTACAGGAGTATATGTCTCTTCATAATCAATCCTAGGTCTTTGTGAAAGCTCTTGTGCTATATCTAATAACCTCATTTTTCTCATTTCATTAATGTACAAAGATCTATATACACCCAACTGGTTTACACTATTTGATAATTGAACTACAAGTCCAAAAACTTCACATTTTGAATGAGAATTTAACTCTTGTTTGAATTGCATCTTTCCACTTTGGCCAATCATCCCTATCTACATTTTTCAACCAATCTAGGTTCAAGATCCTCATTTTC
Organism: Neltuma alba; assembly: GCF_004799145.2. Lineage (NCBI taxonomy): Eukaryota > Viridiplantae > Streptophyta > Magnoliopsida > Fabales > Fabaceae > Neltuma > Neltuma alba. The sequence continues at coordinate 63,373 of NW_021634814.1, read as the reverse complement.
ATTAATTATTTCAATAACAATGTTATAAGAAAAAATATTATCAATTCTCGGTTCCATCTTTTTCTTGTAGCAATGTTGCTTATCAAGATCTCTTCATTATTTTTAGGTACCTGGACCTCTTTTGGGGTCTTGTTATTAGTTATGTCTTAGTCCTCTCTTATAAGACTCGACTCCTCAATTTGATTATCATGACTACCATGATTGTTTGCTTCTTTTTTCTTTTTAGGAGTTTTATCTTTGAAATCAATTGGTCTACACTGCTTTAGGCGAGGCTTAGTTTCACTTGCATTTTCTAGTTGTCATGCTAGGACATCAATTCTAATTGGAGTATTTTTAGCTAGAATGTAAGATTTGGTAATTCTCTTAGGGTCAGTAAATGCATCTGGTAGTTGATTTGCAATATTTTACGAATGAATTATTTTTTGAACTTCAAGCTCACACTGTTATGTACAAGGATCTAAATGAGATGATGATAATATTTTTCATGTGATTTTTTTATCCAGCTATTTATTATCTCCCTTTAATGTTGGAAAAACTGTCTAATGAAAATGACAATCATCAAAACATGCCGTAAATAAATCTCCTATTAGTGGTTCTAAATATTTGATTATAGAACAAAATTCATAACCAACTATATACCCAACCTTCTTTGAGGTCTCATCTTAGTGCGTTGTGGTGGAGCAATAGGGACAAATACCGCACATTCAAAAATTCTAAGGTGGAAAATATTTGGCTTCTAACCAAAAGCTAATTGTAATAGGAAGAATTCATCGTAACTTGTTGGTTTGACATTGTATAATTATTGTTACATGTAAAATTGCATGTCTCCAAGTTGAAGTGTTAAGTTTGTTCTTAATAGCATTGGTCTAGCTAGGGGTGTTCAATTTGTCCCGTCCCATTCGTCTCATCCTGGTCCCGATGAGTTCGAGACGGGACAAAAAAAATTTCGGGATAGGACAAGAATAGTGACTGGGACGGGATAGGACACGAGACGGGACACCCGTCCCGGGTTATTTTTTTAAAATTATTTTTAATAATTATTATTAGATTATTCAATTTACTTATTAATAATAATTATTATTTTTATAGTGATTTTTAGCTCTTAAGTTGTAGTATTATCTCAACAAAATCTCTTTTCTCAATAAAATAATTCATAAAGCTATTATATCGTGTTTCTTTTACCGTATTTTTTTTACAGTATTATTTTTACACATTTTTTAACTATATAGTTGAGCTTTCTACATAATATTTTTTATAATGTTTTTATCTTTAGAAGCCTAATAAAAAATAAGCATTATAACATAAAAAAATTCATATGAAAAATTATAATTTTTTTTTAAAAAAGGGGGGGAAACGGGATAGGACATGGGACTAAAACCCTTATCCCATCCTTGTTCACCGGGACGGGACTGGGACGGGCCTATCTCGATCCCATCCCATCTCGTGAACACCCCTAGGTCTAGCTATCAATTGGAGGCATTTAATGAATGACTCTGCTAGGTCATTTTGAGTGTGGACATGAGTAACAAATTTTTTTACTGTTATTTCAGTTACCATGAAATAATCATTAAAAATTTAAGATGAACACTCACTAGCATTATCAAGATGAAATGTCTTAATTGCATAGTTTGGAAACTATGCTCTTAGTCAAATTATTTGAGCAAGTAATAAGGCAAATGTTAAATTATGTGTGGATAACAAGCACACATGTGACCATTTTGTATATGCACCTATTAAAACCATAAAACATATGAATAATTCACATGGCAGATGAATATGTTCACATATATTCCCTTGGATACCTTTTAGAAATGCAGGGGATTCAACCCTAATTTTTGTCAATGAGGGCCTTGTAATCAACTTGCTTTGAGAACAAGTGGCACATGAAATTTTTTTATTAAAGAATCTTCTAGCTCTTCAACAAGCATCCATGTGATTTTTTTATAATTCTTGACATCATAGTTGTGATGGCCCAACCGATCATGCCAAATGTATTTTTATTAGTAAACTTGTTTTGCTGCAGCATTTGTTTCAATTATACTAATATTTATATAGTATGAACTAAAAATTAATATCGGTAATTTTTTCATGACACATTTTTTTCCGTTTCTAACCATTGTACTATGTAGAATATTCTTCTTATTTATAGCTTAATACAACATCCATTTTGGCATATATCTTTAAAACTTAATAAATTTCTTTAAGACTTGGAAGACTATGAAGCATTATCAAAAAAAAAATTTTCATCCTTTTGGGTAATATTATAATTGCTATTGCTCTTCCAAAACCTTCAATTAGTTTTGTATTACCTGCTTTAGTGTTGATGTTTGCACTACCTGTTGTTTGATGAGAAAAATATTTATTTTTTATCCTTAGGTATGTGTGTGTTGTAACAATATCTATGAGGCATATATCTTCATTCTTATGTCCAATAAAAGAAAGAGAAATATTGATATTCATATTCTTCACCAAAAGAAAAGAAACGCAATAAAATAAATTCTAAGGACATCGTGAGCAATAATACTCTTAAAAGGGAAAAAAAAAGAATTAAACATAAGTAAAGCATAATAAGAAAACATAAGTATAACAAACTAAAACATTTCTTTATTCAAACTTGTCTAATCATGATTCTCAAAGAAATCAACCACCTTCAAGTGTGCTATAGCAACAAGCCAATTAACATCATCTAACTCATTTATATCATCATTATCATATGTAAAGTTTGCCTCTACATCATCAATTTGAAAAGTCAAATTTGCTTCTACATTATTGAAACACTTTTTTGTAGAGGCTTGATAAAGTTTTATTAGATGCTCAGGCATATGACAGGTATGTCACCAATGTCTTTTCATACCGTACTGATAGCATTGGTTGTCAACAATTTTTAAAACACTATTCTTGTCTTTTTTCTGCTCATTACTAAGTTTCTTTTTTCTGGTGGGTATTTGGGTTATAATTGTTATTTCCACGTCATGATAACTATAATTAATATATCTCCTACAACGACCACAACAATGGCCACAACTATGCCCGCGTCCAAGCATATAATAATTAGTGCATATAGTCACATTCATTTTAGGAATGGAGTTGATCTAGGGGGACAAATATTATGACTTTTCATCAACAACTCATTATTTTGTTCAGCCACAAGAAGAGATGAGATCAATTTAGAATATTTCTTAAAACTTTTTTCATGATACTGCTACTACAAGAGCACATTTGAAACATGAAAAGTTGAAAAGGTTTTATCTAGTAAGTGCTCATCTATTATTTTCTTACCATATAATTTCAATTGAGAACTTACTTTAAAAACTGCTGAATTATATTCAGTCACAGCTTTAAGATCGTGGAGCATCAAATGCTTCTATTCATATTGAGCTTTAGGCAAAATTACCATTTTTTATGATAATACCTTTCTTTCAAATTATTCTACAATCCTGACAGATCTTTCACCATTAGGTATTCAGCTTTCAATCCTCTATGCAAATGGTGGCAAAGGAAAATCAAAGTCGCAGCCTTGTCTTGGCTAGTTGCTTCATTTCTGGGTAAAATGACATTTCCTAGAATTTTGACATCTAGATAGATTTTAACATCTAAAACCCAAGACAAATAGTTTCTTTTTGGCAATATCAAGGGCCGTAAACTTGAGTTTCATAAGATTGGCTATAGATCAAACTAAAATAATAATAACAAAAATTAGAATTATGATAAAATTGATGAACAATAAAACATAATAAATAAAATGATTTAGAAGTCACTCATAAATCAATTATACCTTCAAAATTATAAAACATAAAGAATAATAAATAAATACATATGAAGATAAACAACATAAATAATAAGTTACAATATACAATATAGAGACAATATATATATATATATATATATAGGGAGGGGAAATTGTAGTAATGTAAATAAACATACAATATTACAATAAAGTAAATAAATTTAAATTCATCATATATAAATATTTACATGATAGTTTAAATTAAGACAAAAATAATGCTTCAGTGAAATAGAATAAATAAATACAAATCTATAATGAAATATAAACAATAAATAAACCTATAATTATATAAATTACGTTATATAATCATATATAGTATTATTAGACATTATTATAATACAGTTGATGAACAATAAAACATAATAAATAAAATATTCAGATTTAGAAGTCACTCATAAATCAATTATACTTCAAAATTTTAAAACGTGAAGAATAATAAATAAACACATATGAAAATAAACAATATAAACAACATAAATAATAAGTTACAACATATAATATAGAGACTATGTATATAAACATATATAGGGAGGGGGAAATTGCAGTAATATAAATAGATATACAATATATTACAATAAAGTAAATAAATATAAACTTATCATATATAAATATGTATATAACAGTTTAAATTAAGACAAAAATAATGCTTCAGTGAACTAGATTAAATAGATACAAATTTATAATGAAATATAAACCATAAATAAACTTATAATTATATAAATTACATTATATAATCATATATAATGTTATTAGGCCTTATTATAAATAAATTATATAAACAACATAAATAAACATAAACAAATGTAATGAGAGAAAGGAAAAATACAAATAGTACAAGTTATGTTTATATATATGAGACTTTGTATAAATTATATAAATGGTATATGAATATTGTATGAGTGGATATCCATAACGCCTAACCCTTAGAATTCTTTTAGGATTCTATACCTTTAAGTGTTGTAAATTACATATAACCTCCCTGGTAAATGTAATGAGTGGAGTTTCTCATTATTTAGTACCCACTATGGTCTTCTTTTTTTCTTTGTGAACCCAATATAAGACTTTTTAATGTTTGGAGGCCCATGAATGCATGACATGTATAAAGATATTTGCACTATGAAACGAAGTGGATGAGTAAAAAGCTATTATCTTTTCTATCTTTTGTTTTTCCTTCTACTCTTTAGTTTTTTTTTTAAATTTTCTTTCATTTTATAGCCTGTTATCATTACAAGTTTGCTTTGAAAATTTGAAGTACAATGTATTCTTCCCGTCCCCAATTTTCTTATCTCCTTATATATCCAATTATCATGTTTTATATTGTGTAGTTGTTTTATGTTATTCTATTGTTTTCTTCGATACATTTTAATTTTATTGTTACATCATATATTTTATCTATTAGTTTATGTTGTTTTATTTGTCCTCCCTTTGTTTTCTATATTATGCTATCATCATGTTTTTATTTTTAGTCATTTTAATCAACTTTTTTTATTTTTTCCTCCGTTAACAAATCATATTATTGTATTATTAATTATTCTCTTTTTTCTATTTATTTTCTCTCACCCCATCTCTCCATAAATAAGGATATTTTAAAAAAAGATATTTTTACATATTTGTTGTATTTAATTAATTTTGACTAACTTTTTCTTATCTATGTAATTCAGTTACTTGTATTTTGTATATTGAACCGGATGAGCATCTAATTTATCATTTTTTTTATAATGCCTTATTTAAAATTAATGGTATTTTTTTAAAAAAATTTATATGTACCCCTGTCTCACGGCTCAAAATGTAAGCCGAGTTATGACGGGCACATAGGCTAAGCTGAGTAATTCCACTTAACAAGCCTAAACAATTACACCAACTGGTCAACAAACATCTCCACTATAATAGAAATACCTATTGTACTACTATAGTCTTTTTTTTGGCGATATTGTACTACTATAGTCTAAACTGCTTTAGATGTCAGTATATGATGGTGCAATAAAAAAAAAGCTCCGGATGCACCCACTATCCCATTTATTAATTATTAATTGCATAACACATTGTTTTCAACATTATTATAATAGTCATGGAGATCCCATAGGATTCATCAATTCATTACAATCTACTTCATAATTCTATGAAGTATAATCAGTCACATCACTTTTACTAGTTGCATAATTGGGAAAAAAACATATAAAAAGAGGAGGAAAAAAGAGGATTGAATCTGCCACTGACTTAGTTAAAGTATAAATAATAAAATACATTGAAGAAAAGCTAGGGCGCATGAGAGTTTTGTCCGAATGACTTTCATTAAAATAAATATCATAATATTCAAATGTTCATATTGAAAATCTTACATGCTAAGAAGTATAAAAGTTTTCTCAATCTTTATCAGTAAACCAGACAATTATGTAATGATCATCAAACGTTCAATCACAAAATTATATTTTCTCAATCAACGCCCAATCATCAATCATGGTAGGAAATGACTGTCCCGCCTGTATATACGCACACAAATCCCATATATTCCATATAGATATACATCCCATGTTTCTTGTTGGACATTGGGCCCAAGTCCGTTTTTAATGAGCCGGGCTACTTGATCTAAGAGAGAAAAATCTCTTTGACCAAGAAAATCAATTGTAAATTAGAAGCAATAATTGATTGATTAGAGAATATTCAATTAGTCATTAAGGACTTGATTGATTGAAGAGAAATCAATAAGACATTAATTGTCAATTATAGAATCAAAATATTATCCCGTAATAAACTAGGAAAATCATACCTTCTTGAAATAAGGTTCACCTTGACTCTATAAATAGGAGGTGTCTCAACTTATTTCTCTTCATCTCAACCATTAAGGTTTCTGGTTATCTCTTCTCCTCTCCCTAGTACATTTGTTGTGCCATTCTTGCCAAGGCTATAATAGCCGAGGCACTATGGGAGCAATTCATATCATAGCCCGGAGCCGCCTTGGTACACTTCTCCCTCCTCTCTTTATTTTATCTATTTCCTTTATTGGCCTCAGAGCTTGCTTGTTCCTGTGGCTATGCTTCTTTTGCATGTGTTCCTATTACTTTTGCTGCTTGTGCACTCTTTGATATGTGCTATCATCTTGTGCTACTATTATGAACTTGTGCTACTTTTCTTTCAACATTGAAAAGAAAGTTGTTTTCTTTAAATGAGTTTTAAGAAAAAAATTAATTAAATGGGTGTTTTTCTTATTATCTTCCTGTAATTTTTAAGCTTGAATGAGTTTTTCCTTTCGTCTATTCTCTTGATCATTTTTTCAATCTAACCAATTTGAAAATCTGTTTCTAAAGAGCCGTGTGAATTAAAAGGAAAACCTTGAAACTTGTTTATTGCTTCTTTTTGAAAAGTTGTTGACTCTATGTTGTGTCAAAATCCAAACGGTTTCATATGAAAGGTTGAAACTTTCATGAGGCTTTTCAAAGGAAAAAGGACAAAGCTTTCTTTCAAACCTAAAAGGGACAACTTTTGTAATGTTTTTCAAAGAAAAAAGGCTACCCCTCATGCTTATGAATCATCTGTTGCAATGTTATGGCAATGGCACAGTCTTTCTGGATGTTTAGAGAAAGGCCCTCTTTGTGTGAACAAAGGGCACAAACATGTAGTTCATGAAAAGATGATTCTAACAACACCAAGAACGCGTCGAACAAACACCAGACGAGAAAGATACATAGCAAAGAAAGTGGTAGGTCATAAAGGACTTGTCGGGTTGGGTTGACCCGACTGGAGGAAGAAAAGACCCCAAGTGACCAAAATGCTGCTGTTTTGGCCACCCTTGGGGCACTACGTTTCTCTAACCAACATAGTTTGACCAACATTTTTTCAAAAAATATAAAATTAAAAAAAAATTTTGCTTCTAGGGTATGGACCCAGATTCGGTCAAATTAGGCTACCAAGTTTGATTGTTAAAAAATAAAAATAATATTTTTAAGAAAAAAATGAATCTACATGCTTAGGTGGCCCATAGGACCCACTCTTAAGCCTATTGGTCAATGTAGAAATGCCACTACGCTCGTGGTGACAAGTGAAGTCCAATGGGATGCTGCATGAAGGTAATGGAGGCCTAGAAGACGGCATGTGGACGTCATGTGCCTCCCACTGAGAGTGGGCTTTGCTACAATTTTCTATTTTTCATGAATTTTTTTGAATCCTAGAGCTTCTACGGGTGGATGAGGGCATGTAGGAGGTCCTTTTTTGGCATAGTTTGATCAAAAAATTTCCTAAATTCATGATTTTCATATTAAATATGAATTTTGGATATTTTTACAAATAATATGCGTGTTTTTTTTCTTTTGATAATTTGGGGGGGTTTCCTTATTTTCTTCCTAAAAAATTCGTAATTAAATTAAAATGTATTATAATTAATGACTTATAGGTATGTTATGGCTAGTCCCAACTCCAAGACTTTCTTCTCTCATTCTCTACTGTCCGATAACAAAACTGATGACACGAAATGTAAAGAAGCATGAAGCACCAATAAAAGGGAGAAACTTTCATCTGCTCAAGGCTCTAAAGTCTCAAAGGATATCAAAAGCCATGAGGAGGAGCCCTTGCCCATCAAGACCATCAATGAAGAGGTAAACAGAGAGACTACTAGAGAGTTGATCAAGTAAGTGGCATAAATGGATGCTTGTGGCTATGAATATGTGGAAAATTTTCATAATGCCTTGTGCCCATACACCTCAAGTATCACAAACCATAGCCATGCTGTGTTTTATGTGGGTATGATAATCCAATACCTTAAGGTGTTGGTCAAATGGGACACTAATTTCACCACAAGCTTTTGGGAAGGTATCGCTAGCGAGCACCTAAAAAGTTCCAGTGGAACATAGAAAGACTTTGTTTAAACATACTTTTCAATTTTAAATTGTGATTGTACTTGTTAAAAGTCTTGATTTTTTATTCCAGCCGTTTTAGGGACCTTTTGAAAATGTGAAACTTGCTACAATTATCTAATGATTTTTAATTAATAATAATATTTTCTCTTTTAATTGGGTTAATTGAGTGGGAGCTGCTTTTGTATTGTGAAATCCAAATGCTTAAACAAGGGAATAAGTTTAAGTAAACCAACCGTGAGGAGATGAGAGGGAAACCAACATGAGTTAGATGGAAGCTAACTTAATTGACTCCTCATCGTGAAGTTGATAATCCTTTCATTTGATTACTTTTGGTTTTATTTAAACATTGAATTGTTATTGTATACCATTGTTTTAAGTTCATAATTGTCTATGAAATAACTATATGTCACAAATAGCCACAAAGTCCATAATAATTGAGATGAACAAAACTAATAAGCTGAACAAAGATAATTAGGGTATGTGACACTAAAATCTCTTATGTCCCGAGGAACAAGAGGTTAAGGGTATCCTATAATTTGTCCTACAATAACTTGATGCTGGGGTATTACAAAGGGAGTAAGAGGCATGTGCTTCCTAAAAACAAAAGAACAATATCACTCACATGACCATACCGAGTGTCATGGTGAATGAAATTGTGTGTGAGTTCAAAGACTGTGTGACTGCCCAGGCCATATAGATAATGTTAAAGGATAAATTTGATAGCACTTCTGCCACTAAAGTAATGAGGCTTACAACCAAGTTTAGCACTTAAAATTTGAAACCTAATACACCAGTTACGTAGCATATAAGAGACATGTTGAACATGATTCGAGAGTTGAAGGAGGCAGAGCATTCTTTTTCTAATGAGCAGTAGGTTCAGGCTATCATAAGATTACTTCCGGCAAGTTGGGAGCATATGATAGTTAACCTCAAATACAATAAGAGCATAGTCACATTCGTGAATGTGACACATCATATCAAACTTAAGGATGAAAGGCTAGAGGTTATGAAGTTCACCAACCAAGTGTACTTTGCTAAAGCCAACAAGGGTTCAACCTCTAAATATCAAACACTGAAGGAAAGAGGTCCCAACAAGAAGGCAAAAGGGGACCCAAAGCCTAGAAAGGCAAGAAACAAGAAAGCCAAGAGGCCTATCAAGAAGAAGCTTGACCTGGCAAATGACAAGTGCTATGCTTGCTGCAAGAAAGGACACTTTGCCTAAGACTGAACTGGCAAATGTTTCTAGTATTACTTTTATAGTAGAAGCTAATCCTCTTTGGGTTATAGACTCAGGTAAAATATACCACGTGAGCAGAGACCATGAAAACTTCATAGATTTTTATGAGCTACCCACTAGAGACATATGGCTTTACATTAGAAACAATGCTGATTTTAGAGGATGTGCTCTACACTCCAGATATCCAACAAAATCTTATCTCTGTTATGTCTTTAATTAAGTTTTCTTTTGGTGTTTACTTTCATAATTGTGTCCTTAACATTAAACATGTGACTGAATTTATCGGATCTGGTTATGCTTTGGATGGATTTTTTATTTTTGAGAATTTTAATAATTATTTTTATTCTAGTTCTTACTATGCTGTTACTTTTGATAAGAACTACTATGTATGGCACCCTAGACTTGGACACACTGGTCAAGAACACATGATCAGATGTATTCAAGATAAAAACATCCCTATGTGAGCATTGCTTAGCTGGTAAAGCTACAAGGAAGCCTTTCAAAAAGGCATCCAGAGTAGAACATCCCTTATAGTTAGTACACTCTGACTTTTATGGACCCATGATTGTGATGATAAGGCATGAAGAATGGCATTTTATTATCTTCATCGATGATTTCTCATGATATGGCCATATCTTTTTGATCTCACACAAATCATAGGCCCTGAAATGTTTTAAGAAATAACTCAACATTGTGGAGAATTGGTTGAGTTGCAAGGTCAAGGCCTTAAGAACCAACAATAGTAAAGAGTATTTATCTAACTAGTTCAAAGCACTCAATGATGACAAAAGGTTAGTTAGGCAATTAACAGTTCTAGGTATCCCACAATAGAATGTGGTTGTTAAGAGAAAAAATTGAACTCTTCTCAACATAGTTAGGTCCTTGATAACTCAAGGAAAGCTACCAATATCGTATTAGGGAGATACACTTTCAACTACTAGCTTTGTACTTAACCATGTGCCCTTAAAATCTATCACCTTAATGCCCTATGAGCTATGGATGAGACGCAAGCCAGACCAGAGTATCCTAAGACTTTGGGATTGTGCTGCATTCATTCATGACTTCTCCTATAAGTTTGGGAAATTAGGACCAACAGGCAAGAAATGTATTTTCATACAATACTCAAAAAATTCAAAAGGGTACATCTTCATTAGTGACAATAGTGACGGTTCAGTGACTAAGATAATCTCAAGGGACGCCACATTCTTAGAGACAAAATTTCCTAGCAAAAAGAGCATTGATCATATTATATCTCTATACAAGAACAACGATCATAAGGAAGAAACAAATATTCCTTAGTCTACTTATCTGAATGGGAGGGTTGAGGCATTTACACTATCAAAAAACCTCACCCAAACACAAGCACAAGAAGAGAATCTTACACAACACTCTCTACTTCCAAGAAGTAAGAGGGACAAGACCCCTTGAAGATATTTTTCAGATAAAGGGGCAGCTCTAATTGCCAGCTCAGAAGATGATGAGAAAGATGCCAAAGTGTTCAAGAAGCACTAAAGAGACTTGCTAATGGCAAAGTGCTATGCAAGAGGAAATGGATTCAATGAAATCTAGCCAAGTATGAGAGTTGGTTGATCTACTTTCCGGTTGAAAATCTATTGGGAGTAAGTAGATTCTCAAATACAAAAAGAAGGCAAATGGGTCAATCAATAAACCCAAAACACACTTGGTGACAAAGTGGTACACATAATGGAAAGGGGTTGATTACGAGGATAACTTTTTACCTATTATGTGTTTTAACTCAATCAGAATGATATTGGCTTTGGTTGCAAATTTGGACTTGGAATTGCATCAAATAGATGTGAAAATCGCTTTATTGAATTAGGAACTAGATGAAAAGATCTACATGAAATAATTAGAAGGCATCATGGAAACAGGTAAATAGGAGAAATTTTGTAAGCTCCTAAGGTCTATTTATGGACTAAAATAAATATTTAGATAGTGGTATTTAAAATTCCACAAGGCAATAATCTCATTTAACTTCAAGATGATTGAAGAGGATCACTGTGCGTACATAAAAGACCTAGGAAAGACTTTTTCATCTTATCTCTATATATCGATGACATATTATTAGCCAGATCAAGTCTAAAAGTAGTTAAAGCAATCAAAGATTGGTTACCTTTGAATTTTGAAATGAACGACATAGGTAAGACAGAATATATCTTAGAAATCAAGAAAAAGAGAGGGATCATTCAAGAAGATTATTATTCTTATCTCAAAAGATATACATAAGCAAAATCCTTGAACAGATTAACATGAGGGACTGTAAACCCATGGATACCATTATTGTCAAGGGACATAATCTAACTGAGGATATGTACCCTACAAAAGAATTTGATACAGAGTGAATGAAGAGAATCTCATACTCAAGTGCAGTTGGTAGTTTGATGTACGCAATGCTGTGTACAAGACTGAACATATATTTTGGAGTTGGACTTATAAGCCGTTTCCAGTCAAACCTAGGCTTGAAACATTGGGAAGTTATAAGGAGAATCATGAGGTGTCCGAGGGGAACCATGGACTATGACTTATGCTATGGCAGAAACAACTTGCACTTTGAAGGATTCTCAAACACTAATTGGACTAGAGATCTCGATAAGCGCCACTCTACTTTAGGATATGTGTTCCTCGTAGGCAACAAAGCAATTTCTTAGATAAGTAAGACGCAAATATGTGTCTTTATCTTTCATAGAAGCAGAACACGTGGTGTGTTTTGCTAACAATCAAGAAGCTGTATGGCTCAAAAGGTTTACTGAGCAATTAGTAGTGAACGATATAAAAGGACCAATTCTCATATACTATGGTAACGAAGCAGTAACGGCTTACACTAAGGACCCAAAGTACCACAATAGGACTAAACACAGATATTAAATATCATTTTGTAAGAGATATGTTTGCTAAGAAGGAAGTCAATGTTTAGTACCTTTCTAGTCAAAAGATATTAGTTGATCTTTTACGAAGCCCATAGCTAGAGACCCTTTCTTAAGCGTGTAAAGGCCATGGGCATGCGTAGAACATGATATATTGAACCATATTTCATTCAATAAAATTATGCATTTTTTTCTTTAAATTATTCAATGGTATACAATGTTTGTAGGATAGGTTGACTTTCTTACATGAATAACCTCCTTTGAACGTTCAAGAGGAACACAGAAGATGAGAAATTGTGTGATCACCGACCATGTAGTAAGAACAATGGAATAGTCAAAAAGTGTCACAGTACATATGTTACCTCAAGTGAGCTTGAGATAAGGCTTCTACATAAAATAGGCCAAATCATGAACAGCCGCATAGTTCATGAAACCTATGGCCACATAAAAAGCTTATCATGGAAGATGTCATAATATGTCAAGAGAAGAGTTTTGGTTTGGACACTAAGTACGCCTAGAACTAAAGTCTGCGTGATGTCAGTAAAGAAAAATGACATATGCTCTTAGGAGATTAAGACAAACATCATGGCATATAATTCATACTGCATGTGCTTCTATTAACCGCAACTAGGATGTGAGTGGTAAGATCCCTAACCCTATTTCAGTATGGGTGCCTAAAAGGAATAAACCTTTCATAATCCCCTTAAGGCTTAGACAGTGTCATGAAGGGACAATCTAATGCCTACTACCTTGGCTTACACCCCATGATCATGAGAGATCTGATCTAATAGGCCAAATGCCAAGAAAACGACAAAGCTGTACTTGAGTGATGGCTAGTCAAAAGGAAAGTTAACCCTGAATTATACAATTATACTAATATCTGTGACATGTCCCTTATAAGTAATTTGAGCAACTTATGAGGGTGAGTGCTATATATGCAAGTAAGCAATCTAAGTTGGATAAACCTAACTCGAGAGGGATTAGACATGCCATGAGAAAAGTGTAAGGGTAAATCTAGGGCATTTGAGGCAGTATCCAAACGCACTTGGGATGTCCTCATGTATTAGCTTCACTTTAGATCTTTTTAATGAACAAGCATCCAAAATTGAAGACGTCATGCCACACGATCATGGTGGAGCACTGCGTATGAAATGAGCAGGAGAATTGCATGATGGTTAACCTATCAAGTGCAAGTAGGAGATGTTAGACACTAGGCCCAAGTCTTCCCTTGATGAGTCAGACTACTTGACCTAAGAGAGAAGAATCTCTGATCAGAAAAATCAATTGTAAATTAGAAGCAATAATTGATTGATTAGGTAATATTTAGTCAAGCATTATGAACTTGATTGATTGAATAGAAATCAATCAGACATTAGTTGTCCATTATGGAATCAACATGTCATCTCATAATAAATGAGGGAGATTGTACCTTCCTAAAATAAAGGTTACCCTGGCCTTATAAAAAGGAGGTGCCTCAACTCATTTCTCTTTACCCCAACTGTTAAGCTTTTTGGTTATCTCTTCTCCTCTCTTTTGGTGCTTTTGCTGTGCCATTCTTGCCAAAGCTCTAGTAGTTGATGCACTACATGGGCAATCCACATTACCACTTGGAACCAACCTGGTACGTTTCTTTGCCCTCTCTTTATTTTATCTATTTCCTTCATTTCTGTATAACATGATAGAATGAGTGAGGGTCGAAAAGAAAGTGAAATAAAAAAACTATAAATAATTTAAATAAAAAGAATTTTTTCCCCTTGAAAAATAAATTAATTTAATTGTTTTGAACACATAAAAAAATTTGAAATTGATACTAAGTTAAAAAAAAGACAAAATGTTAGAAAATATGTCAGTTGAAATAATTATTCAACAAAGAGGAAAAATATGAGACCAAGTATATCAACACTAATAAAGTAATGATAATCGCACAAATATTGGACAAGCTTGAAAAAATCACGGGCTGGTTAAAACAAACAAAATAAGTAATGATTTTGATGCAAATCCACTTCTATGATCTAGAAATATCAAAGAGGGATAAAACAATTAGGAATTTTGCTTTCAATTCCAGACAATCCAGAAAAAGAAATCAAGGCTAGAAAACACTCACTTGTTAGGATCAATTGTCGAGATTTTTTTTTTTTTTTCATTCGACGACTTAAAACCCATTTTTCAACGAGTCTTATAACATCGCCTAATATATTTGATGGTGCATGAAGATTGATGGGAATATGGTGGAAGGATTACAAAAGATACGAATGAACAGATCATATATATGGGGCACTATGGACTAAGACAAAAAGAATGAAGGCAGGAACTGAGAATTAGGAAAACTGGAGGCCCGCAACGGCTTTTGAGGGAGCATGTTAAGGACTCCCATTATTTAATCATGTTTTGTTTATAATTTAAAAGGCAATCATCTTGGTATCATTCATGAGAAATTGAAGACCTAATTGAATGAAATTAAGAAAATTAGAGGCTTGGTCTGTGATTCTTTATTTTTGTAAATTTGGGATCTAAGTACCCAGTAATGGACTTATTGCATCCTATTCGTGGGTCCAAAGTGAAAGACAAAGTATAAAAGGGCAAAAATTGAAGAGAAAAAGTGTCCAAAACACCTTTGCTCCAGCCAATGAAGCTTCGCCATAGCGAAGTGCGAATTTTAGTGAAATGCAGAGTCTTAAATTTCAGAGCAAAGAAAGGGTAAAAGCACGGGAGTTTCAAGGGCTTTTCATTCTAGATGCTACCTACAAGACACTACAAAAAAATTGACTTTCAGCGGCGACAAAAGTCGCCGCTGAAAGTACAAAAGTCGCCGCCAAAAGTTTTTTGCGGCGACAAGTCGCCGCTGAAAAGTCGTTGCCGTAGCAGCCGTGGCTGAAAACTTTCAGTGGCGACTAAAAAGGTCGCCGTTAAAAGATACTTTCAGCGGCGACTTTTAAAAGTTTCAGCAGCGACAAATGTCGCCGCCGAAAACACTTTCGGCGGCGACATTTGTCGCCGCTAAAAAGCCTTTTAGCGGCGACAAAAAAGTCGCCGCAGAAAACCCTTTCGGCGGCGACATTTGTCGCCGCTGAAAAGCCTTTCAGCGGCGACAAAAAAGTCGCCGCCGAAAGGGTTTTTTGCGGCGACTTTTTTGTCGCCGCTGAAAGGCTTTTCAGCGGCGACAAATGTCGCCGCAGAAAGGGTTTTCTGCGGCAACTTTTTTGTCGCCGCTGAAAGTAATGCCTAAGAAGAATTGGCTTTACTAATGCCACATCATCACCGCCGGTGCCACGTCATCGTCTCCGGCCGCCACGTCAGCACCGTCGACCTCCACGTCATCGCCATCGGCGGCCACGTCATCACCGCCGACCGCCACATCATCACTAGCCACCTCCACGTCATTGCCACGTCACTCCTCCTCGCCACGTCATCGTCTAAATATTTTCATCTTAAATGTGTCTTCTTCCAGGTTCGAACTCGTGACCGCCTCCCTTCGTGTCCAACCTTCTTGCCGCTGAGCCAGATTGAATTTGTTTATTAATATTGTAAAATAAAATATATATTATTATATTATACTTTCAGCGGCGACAAAAAAAGTCGCCGCTGAAGGTCCACTTTTGGCGGCGACAAAAAAAGTCGCCGCTGAAGGTCCACTTTCGGCGGCGACAAAAAAAGTCGCCGCTGAAGGTCCATTTTCGGCAATTTGTTTATTAATATTGTAAAATAAAATATATATTATTATATTATACTTTCAGCGGCGACAAAAAAAGTCGCCGCTGAAGGTCCACTTTCGGCGGCGACAAAAAAAGTCGCCGCTGAAGGTCCACTTTCGGCGGCAACAAAAAAGTCGCCGCTGAAGGTCCATTTTCGGCAATTTGTTTATTAATATTGTAAAATAAAATATATATTATTATATTATACTTTCAGCGGCGACAAAAAAAGTCGCCGCTGAAAGTCCACTTTCGGCGGCGACAAAAAAAGTCGCCGCTGAAAGTCCACTTTCGGCGGCGACAAAAAAAGTCGCCGCTGAAAGTCCACTTTCGGCGGCGACAAAAAAAGTCGCCGCTGAAGGTCCACTTTCGACAATTTGTTTATTAATATTGTAAAATAAAATATATATTATTATATTATACTTTCAGCGGCGACAAAAAAAGTCGCCGCTGAAAGTCCACTTTTGGCGGCGATAAAAAAAGTCGCCGCTGAAGGTCCACTTTCAGCGGCGACACTTTTGTCGCCGCTGAAAGTCTTGGTTTCAATGGCGAACTTTCAGCGGCGACTAGAAAAGTCGCCGCTGAAAGTCCACTTTCGGCGGCGACACTTTTGTCGCCGCTGAAAGTTTTGGTTTCAGCGGCGACTTTTTGGTGTCGCCGCCGAAAGTGGACTTTCAGCGGCGACTTTTTTTGTCGCCGCCGAAAGTCGTCGCCTAAAGTCTATTTTTTTGTAGTGAGAGGAAGGCCAACATTCTTCATTCTTGAGGACATTTTTCAGCTGTTTCTGCATGCGGAAACAAGGATTGAAGGTGGGAGAGGTTGACATTCAGGCTTTGAAGCAATTTGGAGCCTCTTTCTTTAGTTTTCTTGCATTCCCTTTCTTTCTTCGTTGGTTTTTTGATATGGTCATACTTATTAGACATGGGTGTAGTTATTTGATGAACATGAATGGATAATTTGCTCATTCTAGGATTATTTCAAACTGTTGGATGGATTAAAACTTGATTGATTCCTTCATTTAGAATTAATGATAATTATGTGTTGAGTTTATCCTAGGATTAATGCTTCTAAGTGATTGCCACCATTCGGATTGTGTTGTTTATTCAAGTTATGCTTGAGAAAGGTAACTTAAGGATAGAACCTTGATAAAGTGATGTTTGACCTAAAGTTTTTTATCATTGTATGGATGATTTGTTGATAACATAGAGATATAGTTACGGCCTTGTATTGTCATATCAAGGTTGAAGCGCAAATTGGATTTTCATTAATTACAACAAGAAATTGTAATTTTAATGAAGGAAAAAAAAACTTGATTTGTGACTTGAGAAATCCTAATCAAGTAATTTAGTACCTTAGACAAACGCATAGTATCATTGAATTACTAATTGAGGGGAAGTTAATTAGGTTTTATGAAATTCGATGGTGAGGATTAATCCTAGGCTCTATTTGTCTTGAATTTAAAGTTTTGTTTTAATTTTATTTGTTGTATTTTCATTTTAATAAATTGGTTTTTTTTGGATTTAAACCTTTCAAAATGTTTTTCTTTTCATTCAACCTAATTGAAAGCATGGTTGTAGGAATTAATTCAGTTTTGCATTAGTCCTCGTAAGAATGATCCCTTCTTATTTCTATACTACTTGTACGATTTGTATATTTGCGGTTTACACTGGATGGCGAACACATGTTATGAGGGAGTGGAAAAAAATGTTATTGGGAAGACTAAAGATAAACTCAATGCGAGACAAAAATTGGTTGAAATAGGAATAAAAGCACCCTTACATCTACAATAAAGGATAGGAAGGCTTATTTGCACCAAGTCACAAGGAAAAACAAGTTTATATGGGTGTTTGCATGATATTAAGATGCTGCAAAGGTATTTTTCTAATTTGAATAATCTTGTTTTGATACAGGATTTAAAGATAACAGGAATGAAATCTCATTATTGCTATGTATTAATATAACAACTATTTTCTGATTTGTCTAACCTATCAATTTCAATCACATTGTTGTAGATAGGATTGAACAACATACACTGTCTAGTGATAATGATTCTCATCTCTATTTTTATAACACCTTAAATAGCCACCAGTAATAGTTTAGGAAAATAACAAATAAAAACCCTAGAAAATACAAAATTTTGATTTGGGTTCTTAAATTTATATAATTCCTCCTAGAGATCCAAACCTGAATAGAAACTATGAAATGTTAGGAAAGAGACCAAAATACCTTGATTTGTATAAAATAAAATGTCATTTTTTCAGTTAAAAATGTTAATGGCATTTTCAACTTCAGACTTGTGATTTCACAATCATAACAGTTTGTTTCCAAGGCACTTATAGAAATAACATCATTTTTTATATTAAAAAAAATCCTTTTGGGATTTTAAACTTAAGATTTGTTATTTTACAATCTGGACTTATTATTTCTAAGTCAATTCTGGAAATACTATAAATAATGTCATTCCTAGGATTAAATGATAAATACTTTTTAGTAAAAAGTATAAATTATAAATACCGTTTAATCTATATATCTATGTAACTCATTATAAATTAAAATACTTTTTATAAATAATAAATAATATAACTCATTATAGATTAAAAGTATGTTTAGTACAGGAAAAAATTAGAGATAAATTCCTCATTGTAAAATTTTAATTACAAAAATTTGCTAGAATAAATGGGTTAATATAATTTTTTGTCCTCGAAATTCAAGTCTATTTTGGTTAAAGTAGTGATGTAGACTCATTAGATGACACTTAGCTATATTTTGTATAGACAATGAAAGGGGAAAAAAAGAACAAGTCCTCCAAACATAGCTCTTTAGCTCCTTGGTTTTCTTCCTCACTATTCATTTTTAGAAACTGTTTATTACCATGTATTTTGTTATCCACATAAGATCTAGTTAAACGTTCTATGGTGAGTTCACATCACCACTTTTAACGTTATTGATGACATTTCAACGATTTCAACACTGTTGTACATTTAGGCACTAATTTTTTGAAACAGACTAAATTTCATAAACCAAAACTACAGGTTTGAAATTTGAGAGACTAAAATCAAACCGGCTTAAAATTTTAAGGATAAAAAACTATAGTAACTCAGTATAAATTAAAAATAATTTTTAATTTAAAGTTAAGATGCAATTTTAACAAGATGCGTCACCAGCGTCTAGCATCATTTGATTTAAAGGCTACAAAAATATACATAATCATTTTAAAAAAGGGGTAAATTTCCCACCGCAGTTAAGAAGACCAAACCGCCGTTATTTTTAGCTTGGTGAGTCCCACATGATGTTCACCTTATTTATAATCCCCAATGAAAATGCCTTGGCTTCCTTTTTGTGGGTCCCAAAATTTTTTCTCATTTCCCCTCTTTGGCCGACCTTTCCCATCACAGCCAGCGTTATGAACTTATGACACCTTGAAATTCATTCCCTTATCCTCCCGCGTGCTCAAAAGAATCCCATGGCTCATCAGCCGATTCCCTTCGCGTAATAGATTAGCCAAGAGGCAAGCATCAAGAATACTCCAATTCCCTTTATACCTTCATGCCCAGAGTACAAAATGCCTATATCTTTGAAAATTTCCTCACTAATGATACTAGTCTCTGTTTTTATCGTAGAAAATAGGGAAGGATGACAGAGACAATAAATTAGAGCTCAAACACCACCGCATTGTGCTCTGCAATCTCAGGTCATGTTGGAGATGATTTGCACGCCGTTACTGGCTCTCGAGGTCAAGATCTTCATCTCCTCTGTGTGGGTTTCAAATTGACGCTATCATATTCATCTCAGCACCTAAAGGATCAATTTGGAAACGTTTTGGAACGATGGGGACTAACGGCCTAACTCCAGAAACTATGAGAACCTGTCTCAAAGCTCAAATGCAAATTATGTATTGGTGAGATCGAAAAACTATCGTAATAAGGTACAAAGCTTAGATACCTAAAAACATAATTTCATAATTTGATAACATCTCCAGTGTAGATCTTGAAGCTTGGATGGATTATAAAAGTACAACAATCAAAATATATGTATATATGTAATAGAATATAAAATACAAAATGCTGCCCTTTTCATATCAAGATTTCTGTTCCTCCTTGCAAGGAACGAATTAATGCAGGTCACAGTACAGATGACAAGAAAATAAAAAAGCAGTGTTCCCGAGCACAGAATCCAAAGCATAACTCTTTAACTTAAGACAACTAGAATGAAATGGATCCTGACAACTTCTAGAATACAAGTTAGACAGTATGTAGCCGACTAGTTTCATGGACAACTAAGAATATATGTGTTACTCAAAGTGAACTGCTATAAGAAATATACCGAACTAAATGGTAAAATCTTACTCGGTTCTCCATTTCGAAACCAACCCATTTGCAGATGGGGCGACGAGAACAACTCTAGGGCATAGAACTCGAATCTATCGGCCTTCTCCCCTTGCCATTGGAAATGAAGTTTGACTCCTGCTGGGTAGAGAAGAGGCAGTTGAGTCAGACCTAGAACGACATTGTTTGAGTTAGACGCGACAAGGAAGAAGCGCTGGATGAAGAAGAAAGAAGGTCGCACATTAATGGAAAGAGATGGAGAGTCTGTTTGCCAGGGCTTTTGTGGGCTCAAAATCAGCTTATTTCACTTATAAACCCGATTGGAAAATAGACAGGTGTTTGGCTGGGCTTAAATAAAAAGAGAGCTTATGTTTTTTAAGCTGAAAAATGTACCTCAAGCTCTATTTGTAGCTTATTGGATCACTTTAAGGGCTTATACGTTATTCTTTTTTTACTATCTTCCATAATTCCCAACTACTGGCAGTAATTTTTTTTATTTTTCTTATATTTTCAATTTTAATTTACTTGTTAAATTTTACTGTTTTACACAAATTAAATTTATTGTAATATTTCAATTCATTTTTTTACCATGTTTCACTTTATATTTAAAATACTTTTTATGATTTTTTAAAGTTTTAAAATTTAATTCACTCATTAAATTTGACTTCTTTATATTAAATTATTTTAATTCTATTGTATTGTGTGAAATTATTTTTTTAATCATGTTTCATTGTTTATTAAAACTCATACCTATTTTGGTTATTTTACAACCAAATTTACTTTTACTCAACCATAATCCAAACAACTTTTTACTAATCTTATTTTTGTAAACTAGCTTTTCTGAACTTCAATCCAAACACAATTTAGCTTATCTAATTTAGCTTTTACCCAACTTTACTTCTCCATAAGCTACTTTTTTAATAAGTTACTTTTCTAATCGTTGATCCAAATAGACCCTGAGCGTTTTAAAATGAGCTCCTAAGAGGAGTTTATTTGAAGAGCTTGTTCTGGACCATGGTGTGCCAGAAATCATTCCCTTTTTATTTTTCTCTTTGCCATTATTTTCTCATCCACTTTCGCATTTTCTTAACTGACCCTTTATTCCCGTATTATAATTTAGGTACACTATAATTTTTTTAAAAAAATATCAGTATGTATATTATAAAATTAGAGCCCATTTTTACCTTAACTGTAGGTATCCGCATCATTCCTATTTTTCAAACTTCTGTACATTTTTATTAAAAAATATTCGAAGACCCCAAACTTTAGGATTGTTATTTAATTTACTCATTAAATTTCACTCCTTCATATTAAATTAATTTAAATTCATTGTATTATGTCAATTCAATTTTTTTATCATATTTTAATTTATATTTAAAATATTTTTTATGATTTTTCTAAATTTTTAAAATTTATTTTAAATTCATTGTATCATGTAAAATTATTTTTTTAATCATATTTCATTATTTATTAAAACTTATATCTATTTTGGTTATTTTACGACCAAACTTACTTTTACTCAACTATAATTCAAACAACTTTTTACTAATCTCACTTTTGCAAACTAGTTTTCCTGAACTCCAATCCAAACACAATTCAACTTATCCAATTTAGTTTTTACCCAATTTCACTTCTCTATAAGCTACTTTTTTGATAAACTATTTTTCCAATCGCTGATCCAAAAGGACCAAGAGGAGTGTGAGGATAGTGGAAGAAGAGAAGTGACACGTGTCCCATACGTAGAGCAACACAGGCCATAAGGCGATGGGACCCACGTTAAAAAAAGAGAGGGAGAGACTTGGCGTGCATTTAATGATTATATATATTTTTATACCCTTTAAAACTAAATGATAAACTTTATTATTAAAATTATACTTTAGCCCTTTAATTTATTTTGATAAATTTATACTTTTTAATTAATTAAAAATATTTTTTGATTATTTCTAATTATAAACTTATAAAATTCATAAATTGAACTAGTTATTTTAATTAATTTGTTTTTTTAATTACAAACTTATTAATCAGTTAATTAATTGAAATAACAAGTCTTTACTTGGAATTAATAATATTCTTATAGTCAACAATACAAAACTAGTATAACCATGATAACAACTACTTTTCTAAGACAAATATAAAAATATTTTTCATCACTAGTATAGCAACACAACAAAATAATCTTCTTTATTACTATTATTCCTACTTTCATAATAATACTCTTCATCTTCTACAAAACAAAAAGGGGCTTAGGGATTTCTAGAATTTAGATCTAATGAGTTTAAAATGCTCATCAAGACTATAAGTACTAAAACTGGTTCCTTCTATCTCCATTGCTTGTTCCCTTACTTCTTCCTTCCTTTGTCTCCTTCTTTCTGATCCTAAAAATTCACATTTCTTCCTCCTTCATGGAATCCATGTTTATGCTCTCTTCTTCCACTGCCTCCTCCTTCTCAATCTTACTCAACCCCACCATCGCTTCAAGACCAACCTATTTCAGGCTTTAATCGCACCAGCCCTTATTCTAGCCCATCAAATGAATCCAATCCCATATCCCTAATTCAAACTCTGTGAAACCAAATCCTCAAAACTTTACTTCTAGCTTTGGATGCTCTCCAATCACTTTCTCTTCGTTGCTAACTATTGAGCTAGTTTCTTTGAAGCTTCAGTGCTTGGTTGATGAATTTTGACATTTGTCTAAGCCCATCGGCCTTGTCAAGTGTTTGTTGCCTTGTATGAGTTTTCATCCCCCTGTTGCGGATTCAGCCTATGTTGACTCAAATCGAGTCACAGGTTGCACCACGCAGTTTTGGTTAGAAGTGAGAATCAACAGCCAAAAAAAGAAAGATGAGATTTGCGGCTAATGGTGACTCAAAATTCTTAAAGGGGTTTTACTCATACTTGGTTTGACTAGGTTGAAGAAGAATGGTTTAAGGTCTGTGAAAATGAGAAGAGGATATCCCAATTCATACTTCCTATTTGGGATCAGGTATTTAGCAAGAATTATGTAAATTAAGAAACCCAAATGAGAATTTTATATATTTAGGGTCTCTACTTGTCATTTTTCTAAAAAATTTTACAATCAGTACATGGAGGACCAGCCATATCTCCCCATAGGTTGGTGTTCGACCCTCCTTCTATTGCTTCTTGTTCTCTTACAAATTAGTAATAAAACAAAAATAGTATATTATTATAATTCAAATATGTGCACATATATTATTAAAATTTCTATATTACTTACAATCTCGTTATACGTGATGGCAAATGTCTTCAAGTCGGTTGTATGTTAGATGTCCTGTTGTCTACGGCTCTGAGTGTTTCTTTGCGAAACATGCTAAAACAAAATTAGTTAAATTGTAAATTATATATGTTTTGGAGTTAAGATACAAATATACCTATCACTTTTTCTAAAAAGTGTGTCTAACAGTACATACTTTTCTTAGATCCAAATCTCTCTATGAAAGTTCAAAATGAGTATAAAAATAGCAAAACTATTAAAATAAGACAACTGCTATTACTTTTAGTAGTAAGGCCCATACTATTTTTAGAGAAGTACTAAAATACCCCAACTCGAGGGAAAAAACAAAACAAAATCCGCCCTCTCCTCCCTCATTTCTCGATGCATCTTCTAAAGTCTAAATACAAAGGTCCTAGAACAATAAAATAGCCAATTAATCAATCTCAACACTTTTTCCCTCTTAAATCAATCTTTAAAAGGGTACAGAGACCAATAGGAGAATAAAACAAGCACTATATCCATTACATTAATGAAGAGGTGCTACAGTGTAGTATATAAAGAAGTATGGCACGTGATATATATGTGAAAAAGCAGAGAAAACACTGTACACGTAGTCCTAATACAATATTCTGGAACCCAGAACTATTGGACCAAACACTTGAGCTGTGTATTGTGATTGTTGGGCTAATTTTGTGCTCTAACAACCTCCCGTAAGATGAATAGGAGTGAGCAAATTGTAAGGCTTGACCTGAGATGTTCAAAACGAGACCATCCAATGGTTTAGTAAAAATATAAGCTAGTTGGTCCTTGGATGAGAGCAAGGTTATGTTGAAGGTCTTGGCAGCTACTCTTTCCCGAATAAAATGGTAATCCAATTCTATGTGTTTGGTTCTGGCATGCATAATTGGATTTGCTGCTAGGTATGTTTCTCTAATGTTACCATAGCACAGAGTGGCAGCATTATAAAGAGGGATGCCTAGTTCTTTTAAGAGAGTTTGAAGCCAAATCAGATCATAGGTAGCTAAGGCTAAAGATTTGTATTTTGGTTTAGTGGAGGAGCAAGCTACAGCTTGTTGTTTCTTAGAGCTCTAAGAAATGAGATTAGATTCAAAGAAAATGCAAAACCCACCAATGGATCGCCTATCATCAAGGCATCTTGCCTAGTCAACATCAGCAAAGGCAATGAGAGAAGAGGTAGGAGATTTGCAGATGAGAATACCATAGTCAATAGTATTACACAAATAACAAAGTATACGTTTGATTGCCTTCTAGTGACTATCTCTAGGGGTGTGAAGGGATTGGCACACTTTGTTTATAGTAAAGGACACATCTGGTCTTGTAAAAGATAAATATTGAAGACCACCTACAGTACTTCTATACAATGCAAGGTTAGTAAAAGAAGAACCATCCAAAGCAGAGTTTGGTAGATGCAGCCATGGGGGTATGAACAAGCTTATAGAGTAACATATTTGTTTTCTTCAGTAAATTAGTGACATATTTTCTCTGGGAGAAGAAAAGACCAGAGGAAGTAGATTGAACCTCTATACCAAGGAAGTAATTTAAAGGTCCAAGGTCTTTAATAGGAAAGTGGTCTCATAGGATAGCAATTAAATTATGAAGGTCAGTAGAATGAGACCCAATGATCAGAATATCATCAACACAAATCAGCATATATAGTACAGAGGAGCCACAAATTTGATAAAACAAGGAAGAATTAGATTTAGACAGAATAAAGCCCAGGTTAGTCAGAACCATACTTAATTTTGAGAACCTTACCCTCAGAGCTTGCTTCAACCCATAGATCGACTTGTGGAGCTTGCAGACATAATTTAGAAATAATGGATGTTTGAAACCCGGCAGTTGAGTCATATAGACTTCCTCAACAAGAGGAGAAGACGGATTGTGGTCGATTTAATGACAGGAGAAAAGGTATCCATATAACTGGCTCCTGGAGATTGATGGAAGCCTTTTGCAACAAGTCTTGCCTTATATTTGTCTAGAGCACTGGTTAGATGAAATTTCTTCCAAAAAAACCCACTTGCATCCAACGACATTTTTGTGAGGAGGAGGAGGAACAAGAGACCAAGTGTGAGTAGAAA
This sequence comes from Neltuma alba, assembly GCF_004799145.2. Classification (NCBI taxonomy): domain Eukaryota; kingdom Viridiplantae; phylum Streptophyta; class Magnoliopsida; order Fabales; family Fabaceae; genus Neltuma; species Neltuma alba. The sequence goes on along the minus strand of NW_021634814.1, from coordinate 37,269 downwards.
TAAGGGTGGTGAGCTCATCTTCCGTGGCAGAATGCCATTCAGGCTGGCGCAGAGCAGAGATGACAGAAGTAAATATGTTGAAAATCACAACATAACCATTGGGATTCGGTGTGAGAGATGTGAGGTGAGATTTGGGAGGAGGCCAAGGAATCGTACCATCATGATACTGCTTAGGGTGAATAGAGCATGTTTGAGTATGGGTGACCATAAGATGTAATCGTACAGAAAGAGATGGCTCCTGCGTAGAGGAGAGAGAGGGAGAAGTTGCAGAGGGGCAGATTGAGATGACGGAGAGATTGAGATGGCAGGGGAGTAAGAAAGGGAAGAAAGTGGATCGGGTAGGGCAGGAGAAGGAAAGGAAGTTATTGGGCTATGCTGGGCTGAAGAAGAAGTTGAACCAGAAGAAGTAGGGGTAGGTCGAGCATGGGTAGGCTGAATGGTAAAGCTGTTGGGTAATAGAGAGATAGTGGAGAATGGGTTAGAAGGAGAATAAGCAGATTAGGCCAAAGAGAACAACGTGGTTGCTGGAAAATGGGCCTCATCAAAGAGCACATCTCTAGAAATATATGTGCAATGTGTTTTGGGATCAAAACATAAGTAGCCATGATGATCAGAGGCATACCTAAGGAAGATACAGAGTGTTGAGCATGGTTCAAGCTTGTTCTTGGCATATGGGTGAAGATTGGGCCAGCATGCACAACCAAAGATTTTTAAAAATTTATAATCAAGATTATGATGAAAAAGAAGTTGATAGGGAGATTTAAAATTAAGGGCAACAGACAGTAGGCGGTTGATCAAGTAGACTGTCATGGCAAAGGCATGAACCTAAAAACATGGAGGTAAAGATGCATGATGGAGCAAAGCCAAACCGGATTCAACAATATGGTGATGTTTTCTTTCTACAAAACCATTTTGAGGGTAGGAATAAGGGTAGGTGAGACGGTGAGTAATTCCTTGAGATTTAAGAATACAATTTAAAGCTTGATATTCACCACCATTGTCAGATTGAAGAAATTTGATTTTAGTATCAAAGAGATTTTCAACATGCTTCTGAAATAGTAGAAAGGCTTGAGAGACATCACATTTTTCATGTAAAGGACAAAACCAAGTGAATCTTGTAAAGTCATAGACAAAAGATACATAGTAACGATATCTTGAACAAGATAAAACTAGAGCAGGGCCCTAGACATAACTAAAAACAAGAAAAAGGGGGGAGGGGAACAATGAGATGAAGTGGGATGAGGTAAACTGTGAAGTCCTACAAGTAGAATAGGAAGTTAAGGAAGAGAGAGGGATGAAATCGGTCAATGATATTTGTTTAATATATGCTGGACCAATCGTTGTACCGGATGACCAGGATGAGCACACCACTAATCTACTAAAGTCTTGATCCCAAAATACGCCTTAGGAGTTGAGACAGGATAGAGAAGGTGCTTAATCGGCCAATAAAGCAGAGTTTTCTTTGTGAGAAGGTCCTTCAAAACAAACTGTGAAAAGTAAAATTCAAAGTAAACAAGATTATTTAGACAAAATTTTGAAATAGAAATGAGATTTTTAGAAATAGTGGGGAGCTAAAGAAGATCAAAGAGAAGATAAATGTTAGTAGAAGATGAAGAGGGGGGGAGCAAGCCTGTGCCAATGTTTGCTATTGAAGATGAAGAACCATCACTCATGCTCAATTGATCGAATCCTTAGCATGGTTCTAAACCTAAGTTCAAGTTAGAGAGATCGAAAGTCATGTGGTGTGTAGCTCCTGTATCAAAATACCAGTTACTATCAGGCACACTGTAGAGAGAGGTATGATGAGCTTCAGCTAGAGAAGGTGGAGGTAGAGCCTGAAAAGCATGATCGAATCGATGAGGACAGTTATGAATAATGTGGCCATGTCACCTGCATAGCTGGCACTCATTGTCAGAGAGTGCACCAGAGTTGAAAGAAGTGGAAAAGAGAGGAGAGAAGGGAAAAAACTGTCCTCTGCCACGTCCAAATCTGCCCCGACCACGAGTTGAAAAACATCCACTATGTCCTCTGCCACGATGAGTGTTTCTAAACAAGTGAGGCACAAAGGAAGGTTGTCTTGAAACTACATTTATAGAGAAATCAGTCGATGGCATTGAATGGAGATTGTGTAGGCGTGCTTCATGAATAAGGAGATAACTCAAAACATCTTCAAGTGATAGCTTATCAGCTTTGGTGGTAAGGGAAGCAACAATGGATTCAAAATCAGAACCCAAACAATTTAAGAGGTATGCAAGGAAGTCCATATCATCAATTGGATGGCCAGCAATGCCAAGAGATTTAGAAATCATGATTGCCTGTTTGTAGTAGTTAGAGATTGACTCAGAACCTTTCTCAAGTGTTGTGAGTTGATTATGGAGATGAAGGAAATGAGCTTGGGATTTTTGAGTCAAAGTCCGTTCAAGGGCTAGCCACATAGACTGAGAGGTTTTGTTTTTGATGATTTAGCCTGCTAATGGCTCAAATAGAGAGGAGATAAGAATAGAGAGAATATATTGGTCTTTTTGAAACTAGAAAGTGTAGGCAGGATTGACAGATCTATCATCAAGTCTCACTGGAGGTGGAAGAGTAGTGCCATCAATATGGGAATAGAGTTGTTGGCCATGAAGATAGGGGACTATTTGTGCTTTCCAGATGGTATAGTTCTCATTGATAAGTTTGATGGAGATAAAATGAGAAGGAGAAGAAACCGAGGCAAGGTGAGAGGGAATAGTAGAGGAAGGAGTAGTTTGAGAGGAAGGAAAAGTAGTAGAAGAGGTACTAGATGAAGTGGTAGACATTTTCAAAATTCAAGACGAGTTATAGCAATGGCGAGATGGTATTCTCTGATGCCATAAAAGGGTACAGAGACTAATAGGAGAATAAAACAAGCAGCTCATCCATTGCATTAATGAAGAAGTGCTATAGTGCAGTATATAAAGAAGTGCAGCACGGGATATACATGCAAAAAAGCAGAAAACGTAGCCCTAATACAATATTCTAGAACCCAGAACTATTGGACCAAACACTTGGGCTGTGTATTGCGATTATTGGGATGATTTTGTGCTCTAACAATCTTAACTCTCAAGAGTCAAGGAAAAGAAAAGCCACGATTCTCCCACCCTCGATCTGTAAGAATGGATGCGGATTCAAAAGGTCCCAAACTCCCACCACTTGGATGCACCACTTCAGGCTTTTCACAACCTGAAGAGCAATATGAAATCCTCTCCTTCTCATGTATCTATAAAGCCACACCAAGATCAAAAAAAAAAATCACAATGAACACCAACTTGGCAAGAATATTCAAACCAGAATCATCATTCAATACCAATCAAATGGAATTAAAGACTCAAAAATTAAGAACAATCTAAATGTTTCAAGCCATAGCATTCAAGCTTTTCATCAGTGCCAAATTCTTCATCTTCGACACTAGAAAATCTTCCTATTCCAGTCAAAGAAATCATTGCCACTTAGCTTGTTTGCCTCTGCAATCTTTACACCACCCTCGAATTGCTTGAAACTTTCAGCATTAATGCCTCTTAGGCTATCAAACTCGGCCGCCGTTGCGGCATCACAAGCTCGCTTGCCTTCTGTGTAGTCTTGTTGGGGATACTGGCTTTTCAAGAGATGAGGAAAAGGATAGGTCTGACATCGGCGAGTAATCTATTGCTCTTCTTCAAGGTTGACACGGAAGAGTAAGGCTATGTAGGAGCAGGTAGTGCCACACGTGAGATTAGCAACGCCGACCATTGCTCTCTGGTTCTTCTTGGCTATAGCGTGACTCAGTTTGGGGGCTAAGATAAGGGTTTCTTTCCTGATGATAGTGTTTTTTTAGTGGGGGTGTTTTAGTACTTTTACAAAAGAAGATTCAGCCCCGCCACCAATAGCACTGGGAAAACGGGCCGGCCCGGCCCTACAGGGCCGGCCCGTCACGGGCTTGGGCTTAAACGGGCCGGCCCGTTTAAGCCCGAGTTCCAAAAATGAAGCATTTTCTCAAGCCCGGCCCGTGAGATAACGGGCTCGGGCCGGCCCGCGGGCTTTTAGCCCATTTAACTAAAATGTATTTTTATTATTTTTTTGCCTATTTTATCGAAATAATAAAAATGAAACAATAAAATTACTAATAAAAGATATAAATATAAAAAAAATAAGTCACAAACATAAACACCATTATGTCAAAACATCTATCACAGTGTAATGGAGTTTATTGAATGAACAAACTAAATAGAGGACAGACATAAACAACTAAATAAACACTAAGTTCAGTAAATAATTACAATATGGATGATCTTGTTTAATTATAAATAATTAACAAAAAAGTTTAACTAACAAACATAGTATACATAAAAAATAATTGTTTGTCCTACTGATAAAAAAGAAAAGAGTTCATCATTCCTAGTTCTAAATTTGTTTCTAACTATAAAAATGATATAGATCTTTATTTTAATTCAAAAGATTCTTTAACCAATTCTATTTCAAGTATAAAACATATGAAAGAATGATAAATAAAGATTGTAAAATAACACATACAGTATTTTAATAGGTTTTGACAACTTATAAATAATAACACATTTTTGTTAATATACTTAGAATTATGGTGATTTCTTTTTTGTGAATGCCATTTGTGTGAGCAGTGGGGGTAAGTAAAACTAAGAGTATATTATGTGTAAAATGTTAGGGTTTTCCTTTTTAAGTTAAGAAAAAAATATAAAATTTTTTAAAAAAATATTGGCGGGCTTAAACGGGCCGGCCCGTTTATTTTTCGGCCCTACAGGGCTGGCCCTTTTAAGCCCGACTTCCCTTTCAAGGCTCCAAAATACAAGCCCGGCCCGCGACTTAAACGGGCCGGCCCGACGGGCTCGGCCCGTTTTCCCGGCTCTAGCCACCAATAGTAACGGCAGTTTCTCATTTTAATGATTTTGTCATTTTTGCGCCCATTTTGAGCTTTCATAATTAAATTTGCACATGAAACAAGTATATGGCGTTAGGCGTGGTTTTAAAAGAAGTCGATAAGTATTTTTGCATCTTAATCTTATGTTTTATAATAATGTTAGGCGTGAGCATCCTTTTATGAATACGGCTGTTGCCTCCGCTGCGTGATTTCCACTTGAATAAAAACTAATTGTTTTTTCTCGTGACTAAATTTTTGAAAATAGCAGGTCGAGTTTATAAAAAGATTTGGGAAAAAAACTATTTTTAAGTGATTCCTATGCCGTGTGAGATTGTTAAAATTTTTGCAGATATCTAGATTCATTAGTAAGTTGTGTCAGATTATGGGAGTCTTCGCAAGTTTAGCAATGAGGTTGCACTAGATTTCTAAAATAAACAAGAAGAAAAATAATTTTGACTCTACGTTTACGAATTAAAATAAAATAAAAAATATCTTTTTTATCAAAATAAAAATTAAGATTTTAAAATAATTTTTATGTCATGTGAGGATTTTACAATCTCTGTAGTCAAATAATTATTTTTCTGTTTGAAGTTATGAGAATCTCAATAGGGAGTTTAATCCAAAGTTTGTCCAAAAAATCTTTTCTAAATAAAAACGAGTAAATTGATTTTATTAACTACAAAAAAGCTCAAACCAACAAGAAAATATTTTTCTTAGACAAATTAAAAAATCTGTTTATAAAACATACCAATCAACACGAATTTCTACCCTCAAACTACATGGGCTTTGTCCAAAAAGTATGTAGGCCCTAGGTTCTTATCATAGATCAAGTATAATTATGTAAATAAGTTTTTTTTATTTTTCTCCTTTTTGTAAATAAATTTTTTATTTTTATTGTTTATATTTGTATTTCTTGGGTAATTATAATAAAATTAAAGGTCATATTTATTTATTTTTGGATAGTTAACCTGGGGTAACTTCTTTTGAATGAGTGTTCTGGGATGCTTCACACTTTTCTCACACACAAATCGACTCCTAAATCCTATTCAGTTTTTGTGGACTATTAACTGTTTTTAAATTTTTTAAATTAACCTCGTAAAATTTTGGTATTGACTCCATCTTTCTTTCTTTTATGGGAAAATTGGGATTTGGACGTGACAATATCTCTCATTGCATTACGCTAGGTTGCAAAACTTCAGAAAATTCGGCCGCACTTTCCTAGGGAAAATGGGCCTCCAAAAATTACATAAAGCTTGAAAACAAGCCAGTAATCATCAATAAGCATCAAGTAACAATTTTATGACCTTTTCAAAGCCGTTTCCTATAATTTACTCGCCCAAGTTACTTCCTTGAGACCCTTTTTCAAATCCGAGCAGCATCAGACGAAAAAGCCAATGAAATTTCATGAAACTTATGATATATTATATTAAAATTCAAAATTAGTTTCATTTGAAATTAAATTTATATTAAAAATAATTTTCAAAAGAAATGAAAATAAAATAAATAGTAAAAGAAATATTTAAAAATTATTTTTTTTCATTTCAACGGTTAAAATTAAAATTATCATATAATTTATTTTTAGTTTTTAATAATATATACTTGTATATATATAGTTGTTTGTATAAAAGAATATTAAGTGTACTAAATTTTACGTTAAAAGTTTGTAGGTTTATTGAAATTCAACTGGCACAAACACATGCATGGCTATGAGGCTCCGTTGTTAATGTAATTAGTGACAGAGTAATTCCTAATCACATATTTCTTTTGTAGTGTTAGACTTGAGCCGATTTTGACAACAAAAAAAAGCCTTGAGCCGATCAACTGCCTCCCATGAAATTTTGTTTAAGAAATTTCACATTATTTTTGACATGATCAACCGTCTCATGAAATTTTGTTCAAGAAATTTCACATTGAGACTTGATAACCAGGTCAAGAAATACACGCGCGCGCACATACAGCGTAAGAAGGTACTCTCTCCGTCTTTTTTTTATAAATAACATTTAACTCCATCATGTATATCAAAAAGTTAGTTAAAGATAATAAATAAGTAGAAATTAAAAGATTTTTCTCCAAAATACCATTATTTATAGGGAAGAGAGAGTATAAAAAAGAGAATAAAAAATTATTATAATAAAGATAATTATAAAAGAGAAAAAATGTAGATGGAGAGAGATAATAGTTTGAAAAATGGGATAATAACTATATTGGATATTAAAATAAATAATTAATAGGGTAAAATAGAAAATTTGTTATGAAAATTTAAGACAACTTATAAATATTATTTATATTTAAGGACAAGAAAAAAATAGTAATTGTTGGTTATAAAAAGAGATAGAAGAGAGTAACATTTATTTCATGATAAACTTAGGACTTTGTCATGGATTTAATACATTACTTAGAGCAGCCAACACCAGCCAGCGTCAGTATCTATAAAATACCCTCTCCGTTCCTTATTATAAGAGACATTTGATGCTTATAGCATGTTCCTATATATAAGAGACACTTAAAAGTTGTCTCTAGTTTTTTATATTGATTTCCTATTTTACCCCTATTTATTTTGTCTCCAACTAATACTCTCTCTTCCTCCCACTTCTCTTTCTTTTAATAATTTAATTGTTCTCTCTCATACTCTCTCTCCTTATTAATAGGGGCATTGTTAAAAAAAATATTATACTTTTTACACATTAATTGTCCTTAACTAATTTTAACTGTTTTTTTGATCAACGTAATTTGGTTATTTGTCTCTTATAATAAGGAACGGAGGGAGTAATAAATAAGATCAATACATTATTACTTTATTTTTATTTAAAATATATTATATTTTATATAATAAAATCAATACAATGATAGATAAAAGACAAAATTATATATTTAGATAAAAAATTTCTTCCGGTATCTATAAACATCTATAAATAAGACTAAAAATACCTTCTTCTTTTTTGGTGATCAGAGAGAAGTAGAAAAGAGAGTTTGATTTAAAAAAAGTGTGCAGAGGGAGACGGTCGAGAGGAGAGAGGTCAGTGAAAAAGCCAAAAAGGTCGACGCGAATCTCGAAAACAAAATAATGTTGAATTGGATCAGCTTACATATCAGACTAAATGCAGTGATGTGGCATATTTTTATTGGACAGAATATAAATAACGTGGGGCTCTAGGTGCATGTAAGAATCTCTCGAAGCATCTGGACGTGGGAATTCGTTTGTCAGCTAGGAGACAAAGCCCCTGAGAAGCGACCATACTTTGATGGCTATTAATGACTTCCCGGCCCAAGGATATTTTGCATGTATAATTAACTGCATTCTTGGAACTGAGGTTAGAAGAATATTAATAACGTCAAAAAGAGTAGCTCCCCCCGGGGGAGTGTTTTTTACTAACTATTTTAGAGTGACGGCATCACTAAAAATTAGCTCAAGCTATTAGTTGTTGTTGAAAAATATTTTATGAGAATACTTAAAAATTATTTTAGGATATTGAGTATTTGTAAAAACACAATTCATGATGAATGTTAAGAGTGTAAAAAATTATTTTAGAATATTAAGTACTCTTTCGATCCTTAATATAATACCTAATTCTTGAGTTGGTTTTGGTCATAAATATAAGACCAATTTCTCATATTTATCAATTTTCTCTAAATTACTCCTATAGATACTCCCTCAACCATAATCAAGTAGAAGAGGTAGAGGGGGTATTAAGAAAGATGGTTATAGTGTTTTAGAAAAAATGTGTCACTTTTCTTATAATTAACTAGCTTAACTTTCTTAATCTAATCAAATTAGTTAAATGAGTCTTATATTAAGAACCGGAAGAGTATTACTTTTTTTGACGCTAAGAATACTAAGTACTACTAAAACAATATTTAAGGATACTTGATACTATCTTTTAAGAAAATTAAAAAATACTCCTCCGGTCCTTAATATAGGACCCATTTAACTAATTTGATTAGATTAAGGAAGTTAGGTAAGTTAGTTAATTATAAAAATTGTGACATGTTTTTCCTAAAATACTATAATCATCTTTCTTAATACCCCTCTCTATCTTCTACTTGATTATGGTTGATCGAGTATCCATGGAGGCAATTTAAAGAAAATTGATAAATATGAGAAATGGGTCTTATATTTAGGACTAAAACCAACTCAGTAATTGGGTCCTATATTAAAAACTGGAGGAGTAGTATTCAAGACCCATATTTCACACCCAAAATGACATAATTTTGGGTAGAAGAAGGGAAGCGGGCCAACGCGGTAGCAGAGAAAAGCCACTTCCATTCCCTTCACCCTTATTATAAATATCTCCTACAAGTGTTGATATGATAGGTTTCGTGTCATACACTAATTTTTTTCATCCTATATTTCCAACCAATTATAAAACTTTATAACCAATTAATCAAACTCTTTTAACTAATACATTCAAAAAATTTTTTACAGAATCCAATATTTGAATTGATCCGGCCATTTTTGTAGGACTTAATTCAAAGTTGTATAAACATTAAATGTATTTTTGCCAATTTTACTTCTAATTAATTACATTATCTTTTTCTTATACATTCTCAATCATCTTCTTTTTCACTATTTCTCTCTCTATTACTTATTCTCTTATAAATAAGATCATATTTATTTGCTAAAAAAAGATCATATTTGGAAAAAAAAAAAAAAGAAGTATGTTTTGTACACATTTATTACATTTAATTAATGTTAATAGAGTCTTGAACAACAAAATTCAATTATTGGGTCTTACATAAAAAGTACTTGAATATCCCTACTCTAATGAAAGGGGCAACCTTTCACAATATAACAAATTAATTTTTGAATATTTATTGGATGATATATCAATATTTAGTTCCCAACAGTTGCTATTTGTGTTTATAAAAAAAGGATCAAATCGAGTACTTTCTTTGGTCCTCATTATAGGGCACATTCTAGAACAGATGAATGATAATGATTCTTATTATATTACTTCGGTCCCCCCTATAAATTACTTACACGAAAAGAGTTCGATTCCACGTATAAGCCACTCATGGGGCTAGTAGTGAACATTTTTCAATTTTATTTCTATTTAATTTTTGTTGAAAAAAGATAAAGAGGAAACAGAGATAAGAATGATATGCAAATGTGTAAAGCAAAAATTTTAAAAATTATATCAATTTAATGTATTACTTCCTTAGTATGAGAAAATAAATCATTTGCAAGCAAGGAACAAAAAAAAAAAGTAGGACTGGACCGCGGCATATGAGAATGAATCCCTTATAAGCAAGAAACAAAACATAAGACCCAATCATTTGGTTCAAACTGGAAATCTTCTCATTTTTCGGTTCAGTTCACCGACTGAACCCGAAAAAAAGTGACATAGTGCGAACCAAACCACAAATAACTCAAGTAACCCATGGGTTGGGGTTACTTCTCGATCACTTTACTTTTGTCCAAAAAATGCTGGAATCCTAAGAAAGTGAAAGAAAGTTCATTGGAGAAATGAAGTAAAAAAACAAGAGAGAGAGAGATGAAGTGGCAAAGTTTTTTGAGAAAATTTCAATTAGCCCTCTTTGAAGTAATTTAATTTCCAACAGCTTTCATAAGATTCTAAAACTTCACTTCAGCTCCTTTAATCAAAATGAAGTTAAATATTATAAGTGAAAATACAATTATGCTATTGCATTATTTTTTTTAAAGAAAATATTGGCAGCTGAGGGCCGAAGCTCCGGCTGCCAAACCTTTGGCGTCAGGTGGCCAGTCGTTGGAACCCCAATCTCCAGTTGTTGGAGCTCCTATAGCCAAAGATTTTTTTTTTAAAAAAAAAAATAAGGTGGCAATGGGGGGTGTTTGAACCTTGACCCCTTGGCACACCAAAAAAATTATAACCACTAAGCCATCCAATCTATTTTATCATATACTACTCCATCTCTGATTATAAGATCCTTTTAACTAAATTATGTGGTTTAAGAAAACAGTTAAAATTAGTTAAAAGTAATTAATATGTAGCAAATATAATTGTTTTTCTAAACATACCCCTATATATAAACGGGCAAATATGAGAGAGTAATAGTGAAATAAATGAAGAAAGAGAATATATTAAATACATTAAACTAAGGGTAAAATAAGTAATAATGTATTAAATATTCAGACAAATTCAAAAAGAATATTATAAAAAGGGACAAATCTATTCAAAAAAATTAGATTTTATAATAAGGGACGGAGGGAGTAGTATAAAGAAATATATATATATATATATATATAAACAAAACAAAGGTAAGTATCTAGGTATGAATGAATAACCGAAATAAGACAATTCACAGCATATATTAGGAGATTTGTAAGAGTTATACGTGAATTGACAATTCCATTTAATGTCCTGTGGAGAGAAAAATTAAATATCAAGGGTTGCATGAACAACTAAAATTAGGTGGTTTACAATACAAATTAGGTTATTTACAAGAGATATATGAGAACTCACAACTCCATTTGAGGTTCTGTGAAAAGAAAAATTAAATGTTGAGAACTATATGAACAACTCAAATAAAATGATCTACAACACGAATTAGGCACTTTTATTTTTTTCATTGTGGACCCCTTGCTCTAATGATTGAAGCAATTTTATTTCTCTTATTGCTTGCAATTTATAATTTTATATACATATTTCTTTTCCTAATAAATTTCAATGGTGCTTGTCATGATTTACAACACAACTATGCCTAATTTGTGCTGTAAATTTCAGGTGCGTAAGGATATATATTTTTAGTATTCTTATATTTTATTACAGTTATAAACCTATAATTAAACTATTGCTAATTTGTTGTATTTTTTGTTATTTTGATATTAATGATGATTAATGTTGTTGAAATTTGTTATTGCTAATTAAATTTTATTATTTTAATATAATCGGTTTTACACTAAGTTGGTTAGTTTGACACACTAACCCTTGTATGATTGCCTCTACTTATTTAGTGTTTACTCTGATTTTTTGAACATAATTTACAAATGATTTATAATAAGAAGAGATATATTATTAATTAAGCTTTTTCAATATCTCATGTATTCGAATGGCGTGGTTAGAGATGCTTTGTAACAGGGAGAAGAAAAGTTGGCCCAAAAAAAAGGAAAAGAAAAGACTAGTACTAGGGAATAAGCTGGTAACCATAGTTTTATTTATTTATTTATTTATTTTGCTTTCGCATCTGGTATCCTAGGGCAGGCCACCTTTAAGACACATCAACGGCCCCAGACTAATCCGGATCACTAATTGTGGGCACCTCAAAGGGTGGGATAGCTGGCTAGGGGATTTAACGCTTTCTATGCCCAAGAAGGGATCAAACCCCCGACCTTGGTTAAGGGAGGATGAGCCCCTTACCTCTCAACCACAAGCCCCTGGTTAAATTTTATTTTATTTTTTTGCTTTTGCATCCGGTCAAGTTTTCTCGGATGTAGTAAATCTCGAAACATATTTTTTGGAATAGGGCATTTAAAGAAATGATCTCGAAAAATCGTGCCTTTTTTTTTTCTGACAATAAACTGGATACCATCCAAACAAGTTACAACAACTTTACAAACCTAAATAAACTACACAAAACAGAAAAACCAAAACATCTCGTATCATCCTCCATCTCCTTATAGTACACAAGGAGGGGGTTGTTCAAAGACTTTATAGCTTCCTGCCATTCTATGAGCAGCTCGTGCTAGGTGATTTGCGATATATAGCTCTTCATGATCCCTATGGCTTATTAGGACTTGCCAATCCCTGCAAAACAGCATCCGGGCTTTCTCAATTACATCTAGATACGAGTGATTCTGATCACAACCTTTGATAGTCAAATTAAGCGCCTCCATACAATCTGATAGAAGATGAACTTTCCTAAATCCCTTGGTCAAAATTAGGTATAGACCCTGTATTATACCAATAAGCTCTGCAATAGTAGGTAGGACTTTGGACAATTTATAGCTGAATCCCACTATCCAGTTTCCATCTCTATCTTTAATCACTCCTCGACAACCACTATTACTATTATTGAGGACGGAACCATCTACCTCTACAACCATAAAGCCTTCAGGTGTATTCTGGTAAGTTAGGCCCTCCAAATATCTATTGTTAAGTTTTTCACAATTCCTGTTGAGATCAAAGTCTAAGCAAGCCCTAAAGAAACTTGGTTGGGGGTTGTTGTGCTCATAGTTTACTTCTTCTCCAAATAGCTTCTTGCATCTTGATGTCCATATGTCCTAACAGATATAACCAAACAAATTATTCCATCAGACCTTGCGAGCAAACTCCATTCCAGCTTCTTTTTATAGGTTCTACTCTAGCCATTGCATACCCTGCAAAGAAAACAAGTCCTCTCGTATGGAAGGCAGGAGCACTGATTTCCATCTTTCTCTTGCATTCTTACAATCTCGAAGTAGGTGCATTGCATCTTCATCCTCCTCACAACCAAATGGGCAAGTTGTTGAGTCCTTAATTCCTCTTTTGCTTCTCAGTTGGCCTGTGTGCAATCTATCATGGCAAAAAAGCCACATGAAAGATTTTATCTTCTCTGGTATTCTCCACAGCTATAGCAAACTCCATATGCTCTCATCGCTTCTTTGAGTACCTGCACAAAGAAACAAATATGCAGACTTAACATAAAACCATCCATTAGAAGCTGGGTTCCATAGGTGTTTGTCCTCTCCTCTCTCCTCACGGGGAGATGCATATGAGTGATACAGTCTACAATATTAGTTGGCAACCAAGCTCTCATCTTCTCCTTATCCCACTATATATTCCAAGCAACATAATTAATGACTTTCTCGTTACTATCAATCAGTCCCTCCTTTCCTGGAATAAATTCAATCAACAGACTGTTCATTTCAGACCAGTTGTCAAACAAAAAGGATGCATTTCTTCCATTACCTATCTTTGTTCCCAATCTAGTGGTGAATTTGTCCCAAACACTGCAAATGCTTCTCCAAGTAAGGGAAGAATTCTTTCTCTTGTTAACTTGAGGCAACCCCTCTTTGCAACATTTATACTTTGCTCTTAGGACTTGCGCCTATAAAGCATAAGCTCTACATATCATATTCCAGCACAATTTTATAATGAAGGCTTCATTTTGCTTATGTAGGTCTTTTAAACCCAAACCTCCACTTTTCTTATCCTTGGTTATTTCATCCCAAGAAACAAGATTTATTTTTCGTTTTTCTTCATTTCCTCCCCAAAAAAAAGTTTCTACTCTTTTTCTCAATCTCCCCTATGAGTTTTTTAAGGTAGGAGCATTGTTTGCATATGATAGGAAGGTGATGCTGCTATCACCGATTTAACGAGTACTGTCCTTCCTATAATATTAAGATACTTTCTCTTCCACCCAGCAAGTCTGCTATTTGTTTTTTCCAAAATAGGGGTAAATCACCTGTAAGAGGCTCTCTAGTGAATGAGTGGGATGCCTAGATACTTTTCTAAGTCTCCTATAAGTCCCACTCCCATTTTTTGGCTTAGTGAGATAGCCCTTGAGAAGTAAACATTCTTTGAGAAGCATATCTTGGTTTTTTTCTTGTTCATTTTCTGTCCAAAAACTCCACAAAACTGTCCAGACATTTCATCATCACTTCAATTTGTAACTCTAAAGCTTCACCAAATAGGATGAGATCATCAGTAAAGAACAGGTGGGAGAGTATTGGCCCTCTCCTATTGATCTTAACCAGTTTCCATTCTCCTTCTCTTGTCGAGTCTGTGATTAAGTGGTTGAGCCACTCCATACAAAAGCATAAAAATGTAGGGAGATATTGGGTCCCCTTGATGGATCCCTCTTATGCCCTTAAAATGTTCTGTGGGAGTTCCATTCTAAAGGACTTTGAAAGACGGACTTGAAATGCAAGCCATAATAATATTATGTAACGAAGCTGGAAAGCCTGCGGCTATTAAGGTATCATTGATGAATCCCCATTCCAGCCTATCATTAACTTTTTCTAGATCAACCTTCACAGCTAACCAGCCCCTTAAACCTTTCTTCCTTTTCATTGAATGCATTACTTCCTGGGCTATGATGGTATTATCACTACTCTGTCTTCCACTTATGAAGTTGCATTGATGATTACCCACCAACTTATTCATTATATGCTTGAGCTTTCAGCTAATAATTTTAGTTATGATCTTTTAGCTCACGTTACACAACGAAATAAGGTGAAAGTCCCTTAGAGTCTTTGGCCGATTGATTTTAGGAATTCAGACCAAATTTGTGTCATTTATAAGTTGTATTCTAAATGGGTCTCTCAACATTCCTAAGACCATTCTGCAAATCCCCATAATGTTCTAGTACTGATGGTAGAAAAAAGCTTGTATACCATCCGGCCCTGGAGCCTTAAAAGCACCCATATCAAATATCGCTTCTTGAATTTCTGCATTACTAACTTCAACTTCTAGCTTGTGAAAATCTTGACACTCCATACGTGGAAAATGGCTTCGAGTTTAAAGAACATTTCTTTCTATGGATTCTGATTGAAACAAAGTTTGATAGAACTCCAATGCCATTTTTTTTAGTTCACTCTGATCATAGATCTAGTCTCCTTCATTGTTCTTCAGTCCATCAACTCTATTCCTTCTTCAGTGCATATTTGCTTGAGCATAGAAGAAGCTTGTGTTCTTATCACCCTATCTTGGTCAATTATTTCTAGAGTTTTGGAACCATATCAATTCCTCCTGGGCCAAAATTTTATTATATTCACTCCAAAGTTCTTGTTCTGTCTTCCAAAGGTATTGAGAGTCCCTTCTGCCTCTTACTCTCCCTACTCTTTCAATTCTATTAAGCAGGTTTGTTCTTTTTATTCTGTAGTTTCCCGATCTCTTTTAATTCCATAAAGTAGCTTCATGCATGAAGGAATTAACTTGATCATTCCAACTTCCAGTAACCCAGCTCCTTTGAACAATTTCCACAAAATTACTCTCTAACACCCATGCTGCTTGGCATCTGAACGGTGGAGCTGTTTTTCCTCTGCCTTGCTCAAGTATGCTTTTTAGCAGTAAGGCTTTGTGGTTTGAGCCAAACTTATTCAAAGTGTAGACTTTTGCTAAAGGAAAAAGTTCCATCCACTCAGTATTAGCAAAATCCCAGTCAATTTTCTCCATAAGTAAACCCCTTTCCCAAGTGTATTTCTCTCCCACGCTTTCCATTTCCACTAATTGTGATTCTTGGATGCATTCTTCAAGCTGTTTCATGGACAGAATATTTACACCTACCCCACCTCTTTTATCATCATGTCTTAAATAGGCGTTAAAGTCACCTATTACAAGCCATGGATCGTTCACATTGAGGCTCAAATTCACAAGGTCTGACCAAAGTTGTCTTCTCAAGGCGCAACAAGGTTCAGCATAAATGTAGGATTGCAAGATCGAAAAGTTATTAATTTCATTCTCCACCTTAAAATGGAGTAATTGGGTTGTGGAAGTAATTAACTCCACCTTATTTTCTTCTTCATTCCATAATACCCAAATACCCCCTGTGAAGCCTATGGACTCTAAACGTATCCAGTTATTAAAACCATTTTCCTTATAACTCTATCAGCCTTTCTCCCAGTAACATGAGTGTCAAACAAAACAAGCAGATCAATCTTCTTTCCTCTGGTTAAATCTCCTACTCTCAACAGGAAGGATCTTGAGGCAGCTCCTCTACAATTCCAAGCAACAATATTCATGATAAACCAAAAGAGAAGAAGGGTAGGCATACCTCCTTAGTGGGACCCGAGGTTTGCAACCAACTCGCTCATTTCGCTTTGCAACTCGTCCTTAACATCATACTGAGTTTCGAACCACATATCATTTGCTTCCTCATTCTGAGCTTTAGGATTACTCTCTCCATCCATATTCACCAGATCAGGAGGCTTCTTTGGTGATCTCACCATTTAATCCCTGATCACATGATGTTACTGTAAGTTTTATGTGGTTTCCTTCATTGATGGAATTTCCAGCTCTGTCTTCTCTTCTTGTACTGTCATTAACGTTGTTTGGGCTTGCTCAAAACGGGCATTCAAGTTTGTTGGCCCTTTACTACTCATGGACCCAATGACTATTTGATTAAGTATGACTACAAATTTTCTCTTTAGCACCGGGGAGACAATTTTGGGCCTCGAGGCTTGGCTTCTTTTAAGCCCAATTAGTTTTTTCCTTTCTCGTCAAGACTGCTCCTTTTGTGGGCTTTTTATTTGGGCATTGCCTTGTTTATTCTCTTTTGTAAGGCCCTTCTTATTATCCCCTACTTTTTCTCTTTCTTCATCATACTTATTTGCCGGCACCTTCGTTCCTAAGATCTCTGTCTCTCTCATACTTGTTTCACCAAAAAGAAAGTAGCTTCGGTTCATATGCTGTTGATTTTGCAACGATTCTCTTGCCTCTTCAGTACTAGGTTCTTTCCCTGCTTTTTTCCTCCATTCTTTTGCAGGCTCCTTTTTCTTGTTTGTAGTACTACTCGCCATTGTTGGGGTCTCTATCATCTCCTCTTGGAGTACTTCAAACTGTGTGCCAATAGTTTTCTTTTTGTCAGAAGCAGCTGACTTATTTGCACCTGCAGGATATCTGCATTTCTTCGTTTTGCCTCTCGTCTCCCCGGTCTTTGTCTAAAGGTTTTTTGGGTAACCATCCACTCTCCGTACTGCTCCTCGTAAGTAACTCCTGGCACATTGACCAAAGGCTGTGTTGCTTTTGTTGTATTTTTCGGTGACTGCATCTTCTTCTTCGGTGGGTTGTTCTCCATCGTTCCACTCTGGGTCGTTCTTGCTAGGGAGCATTCTTCTTTCTTATGACCATATTTACCACACTGGAAGCAGATTACTTCAAGTCCTTCATATGCTACTGTGAATATCCTCTTCCGAATAATGAATCTCGATTGAAGTGGCTTAGTCAGATCAACTTCTACATTGACTCTCGTGAATTTACCCCGTTCCACGACTGTTCTTTGCTTATCATAGTGGACTAAGGTATTCATATCGACTTTTAAGGCTTTCCCAATCAAATTGCCCAACTCCATAAGGCAATCCTCTGAGTAAATGTGCATAGGCAGAGTGGGGACTCTAACCCAGATTGCAACCTTTTTGCGTTGTTTACAATAAGAATTAAAATTGGGACTCCATCATTGAATCGCTAAGTAGTGACCTTGTATAAGCCATGGCCCATCAACTATAACCTCCTGCAAAGGCTCTATTCTACTATTCGAAAGACAAAATAATTATTCGGAAGGTTGATCAGTTCGAAGTCCGACGACTTAAGAAGCCAATTATCCTATCTGTCATCATTTGAAGGTTTGTGATTTTTCCTAGCAGAGTAATGATCAGGGCATTTCTCCATGGTTTGCACAATTCCTTCAATCTCTCCATCAGTTTTTTCTATTCTGGGGAGATATCCAGTGCCATCTGTTCTTCTTCTCTTAACCACTCCTCCATATGTTCTTCTAGAGATTAGTCAAGGACTTTCTCTTCCTACCCAACAAGTTTTGACTTGTACGAGATTTGCGTCTTACCCTGTTTCTTTTGCTCCCACCTGTTTTGGTTCTTCCCTCCATCATCCAATTTCGTATCTCTTGATTGACCATTTTCTTGTGTATCCACTCCATCGCCATCGGCCATGGGAGTGTCACTCTCTCCAACAGGCATTTTCTTTATATTTCTTAGCATATCAACACCTTCTTTCGACTATTCATGATCAGCGTTTGCTGGAATGTCACCATTGGCTGTAACCCCCTCATGTGCATCCTGTCTCTCTCTAGTGCACTCATTTCTCTCTCTTCCCTCTAATCCACTTCCTTCTTTCACACGCCTATTATGTCCTCTTCTTCAGAATCACGCCTTTTCAATAATGGATGAGCACACCTTTTTAATGAGTCAATATGAATTTATGACGCACTTTCTCCCCAGTCGGCACAAGAGTATATTACTCCATCTCTTAATATAAAATCTTTTTAATTAAATTATGTGGCTTTAAAAAAATAGTTAAAATTGATTAAAAATAATTAATATGTAGCAAATACAGTGTTTTTCTAAATATACCTTTATATATAAATAGATAAAGATAAAAGGTAATAGAGGGATAAATAAAGAAAGAGAATGTATTAAATATATTAAATTAAGAGTAAAATAGGTAATACTGTATTAAATACTCAGACAAACTCATAATATACAAATTAATATGATCTTATAAAAAGAAACAAACTCATTCAAAAAATTGCATCATATAATAGGGGACGGTTGTTTATACAATATTATAATAATAATAATAATAATAATAATAATAATAATATATAATTATTATAATATAATATATATATTATTATTATTATTATTATTATTATTATTATTATTATTATTAAATATGAAACATCATGAAGATGAGAACATGAAAAGAAAAAGAAAGGCGCAGATTCTGAGGCTATCCTTTGAAAAAAAAGAAAAAACATAATAAAATATTCTAAAAGTTGTTAAAAGACAAGTTAACGTGGGTAAATTTTGAACCCCAATTCAGACTCTTAGGAATATTTTGAAAATTTCAAATTTTACAAAATTACATAAATGTTTTTTTTTTTTGCTATTTTTTCTTCTTTTTCTTTTAAATATTACCACCTTAGTACTCTTAGACGGTTTCCCGCCACCAGAATTTCGACACCAGTAACTTTGCCGGTGGCCTGCCACCGGAGCTTTAACATGTTACCAGAACTTTGGTAACAAGTGGTCAGAACTCCCGTGATTGCTCTTTCATATATATTGGCTATTTTTTTTTTTAGCTATTGATTAGATTAGTTTTTGGAATTCCAATCGACTACTTTTGTTTTAACTATTAACTACTCTAGTATTATAATTGAGATTTTTATTTTTAAAAATTTGGTGATTGCCCTTATTTAACTATTGACTATTCTAATTTCAATATTGATTATTTTTATTTCAAAAATTAAAAAAATACATTAAGTGCTATTAAAGATATGGTGACTACTTTTTGTTTAGTTATTTAATACTCTTGTGTAGTCAATATTTATACAAAAGTAGTCACTTAAACTTTAAAAATAAAAGTAGTTAATAATTAAATTAGAGTAGTCAATAATTATGTGAAAGTGGTCATTAAAAATAAGGACAATGTTGTTATTTTATAATATTTCAAAATTTCAAAATAGTTTAAGAGATTTGATTTGTAATTTTAAAATTTACCCACCGCAATTTGTCTTTTAGTATTTTTGAGAGTATTAGAGAGAATCCCAATAAAATCTAACTGAAATAATTAAATCCAGATTAAGGCTTATACTTTTAACAAATTTCTAATAAGACAATGAGGTCTAATTTAGGATTTTTAAAAGTTGTCAAATGACTAAAATGCCTTCTTTGAATTAAAAAATAAAAATTAATTATTTTTTCCTCCCAAGTAATCTCTTATCTCTTATGATTACTTTATAGGAGTAAAAAACACAGCTGTTTTTATAGTGTTTAAAATTAATATGTATCACTAAAAGCTTCAAAAATGTTCTAATAAAACATTTTAAATTACAATATAAATAATCTGGAAATAAATATTTTTTATTTTTGTTGATAAATATTTATTTTAAGATTTTAAAATATCTTAATTACAAGAAATATTTAATATTGTGTTCTCATAATTTCGTTGTTTTTATTTACTTAAGTGATTCCAACCGAAAAAAGTTACTTATAATAACTTAGTATTAAATATTTCTTATAATTAAGATATTTTAAAATTTTAAAATAAATATTTACCAACAGAAAATAAAAATATTCATTTCAACATTATTTATGTTGTAATTTAAAATGTTTTATTAGAATACTTTTGAAGGTTTTGTTTATATATAAAAATTCTAAATACCGTAAAATTAGATATATGTTTTTTAGTCCCAAAATATAATCATAAGAGATAAGGGACAACTTGAAAGGATAAAATAATCAATTTTTTTTCAATTAGTGAGAGGCATTCTGAGGTCCCATAACCTAATTAGAAAATTATTAAAAATATAGGGTTTTATTTCAATTTTGATATTTCAGCCAGATTTTATTGGGATTTTCTTTCTAATATATATATTTTTCCTTATCCTTCCCTCTGTGCGTATCGTTTAAAAACTTTTCTTCATAAATGATTTTGTGATCATTTTCTTAGTTAAGTTGTTGGAAGGCATCCTCTTCGTCTTCATCACCATGAATGTTCTTGAAGTTTGCAGGGTGCCACCGCCACCAGAAGCGGCACCTTCCGCCGCCGCATCGGAAACTTCTCTACCACTCACCTTCTTCGATTTAGTGTGGCTGAGATTACGGCCCGTTGAGCGTCTTTTCTTCTACGAACTCCCCAACCCACCTTCCTTCTTCTTCCATTCCGTTCTCCCAAAACTCAAGTACTCCCTTTCTCTTACTCTCCATCACTTCTTTCCTCTCTCCGGCAACATCAAATGGCCGCGTCACTGCCGGAAGCCCTTCATCCATTATATCTCCGGCGACGGCGTCTCACTCACCGTTGCAGAATCGAACGCAGATTTCAACATTCTCTCAAGTTCTGATTTCTCTGATGCCGAAGAAAGTCGCCTGCTGGTACCCGACTTGATCGTTTCCGATGATGAAGCTTCTATCGTGGCCCTGCAAATCACACTGTTCCCAAACGCTGGCTTCTCTATTGGAATAACCACGCACCACGCAGCCATGGATGGAAAATCTTCAACTTTGTTTATGAAATCATGGGCTTATATCTGCTCTAAACTAGATGAATCCTCATCAGATTCGTCGCTTCCCGGGAATCTAATGCCATTCTTTGACAGGTCTGTGATGAAAGACTCCTCTGGGGTTGCAGAGATATTTTCAAATCATTGGTCAAAACAAGGTGAACCAAATAACAGAAGCTTAAAGTGGTGGGATATTAAGAGCACAAATCAAGGGAAGCCAATTAGGGGAACATTTGAATTGGTTCCATCAAACATTCAAAAGCTTAAGCAGATTGCAGAGTCTAAGCTGAACAAGAAGGTTCATCTATCAACCTTTTCAGTAACATGTGCCTATATGTTAAACTGCTTGGTCAAAGCAGAGCAAACAAAACAAGATAAGTTTCTGTTCATATTTGCTGTGGATTGTAGATCTCGTTTGGATCCTCCAATTCCACCCACATATTTTGGAAGCTGTGTTGGGGGTGCTAAAGCTGTGGCTGAAACAAACACCTTGCTTGGGAATGATGGGTTCATCGCTGCTCTTGAGGCCATAAGCGATGCTTTGAAGAGATTTGAAGATGGAGGATTAAGTGGAGCAGAAAAATGGATGGCTGAGATACAAAGTCTTGGGAAAACTCATAGATTTTTTTCAACTGCAGGGTCACCACGGTTTGAGGTTTACGGTATTGATTTTGGTTGGGGAAGGCCCAAGAAGGTGGAGATAGTTTCCATAGGCAAGACTGGAGCTTTCTCACTTTCAGAAAGCAGGAACGGCAGTGGAGGGATTGAGATTGGATTGGTGTTGAACAGACCAGAAATGGAGGCTTTTACTGCTTTGTTTCACGAAGGTCTTGCTTCAGGTTCATGATCTTTCAGCAATATTGCTCTAAATAAAAGATACGGTGCAAATATGTTACTCAGGACAGTTGGGTATCTAGAAATTTTTTTGGGAGCTCATTTGCTTGAAAAGTTTAATACTATAGCAATATTTTTTTTAATAGTTAAAAGTATTAGCAGTTAACATCATTATTTTAACAGTTAATATAAATTTTTTAATAATATAAGATAATATTATTGCAATTTTAAACTTATAAGATAAATTTGTTCCAAAAGAAAATTTCAAGTATCCAATATTTCTAAAAACTTTTAGAACAAATTTGTATTTTACCTTTTAAATAAATTGATAGAACCGAGTGAGATTTGATTGGTATCACTTAGTTGCAAAAATATATATAAATATTTATGTTTTTGGTATTGCTGCTTCGTAGCAAACAGAAGTCATCAGACTCTTGCCTAGTGCGAGGTGTATTTGTTTATGGATGGATTTATGATTTCAAAACTTCCCATTTTCGGTGACTGGATGTTTCTTTTAGTAGTCTAAGCACATTTTTATAGTACTTGGTCCTTAATATAAGTTTATAGCTAGCTCCCAAAGGTTTTGGTAGTATTTCGTGAGGAATAATGAGACATTCTGAGAAAATTTTATTTTAACGTTATTTCATTGCGAACAAGATCTCTGTTGCTAGATCCAAGCTTATTAGGAGTATCCAATATCCTAATTTTTTTTACGAGATATTCAGCACTTTAATCTTATTTTTTTATACATCCAATACTCTAAAGATTAAAGTGATGGATATAACTAAATACATAACATCAGGGTGCTAAATATACTAGAAAAATAAGATTAGAGTATTGGATGTATTATAAACAAAATCAGGATATTAGATACAGTAAAAAATAATATTAGAGTATTAAATACATTTCTACCCTTTTTTAAAAAAAAATTTGGCTTTCTATTTGTATTTTAGATTTGTTGTCTTCCTAACGTACTCCCGCAATACTTTAATTGAAAATAAAAGCATCCAATCTTTCAAGTGTCTTATTTTTTCATAAGCTACAATTTGGATTTGACCATTTAATGTTTTTTTTTTCAATTTTGCTCCTAATTAATTATATGTTGCTTTCATTTTTTTCCCACTCAATTAAATATGTGTGTCTATTACAAAACTATATATTGCAAGTTCAAAGAATATATAATATTATAAATTTATTATGTTTTTGCACATGTTCATGTTCTCTTCAGATTCAAAGAACCTAGTTATAGCTAGGGAAAATGGCCCTCCAAAAATTTACATAGAGCTTGAAACCAAGCCACTAACCATCAATAAGCATCAAGTAACAATTTTATGACCTTTTCAAAGCCATTTCCTATCATTTAATCGTCCAAATTACTTCATTTAGACCTTTTTTAAAATCCGAGCAGCATCAGACCGAAAGCTCAATGAAATTTCATGAAACTTATAATACTAGTATATTATATTAAAATTCAAAATTAGTTTCATTTGAAATTAATATTATATTAAAAATAATTTTTAAAGAAATAAAACATTATAAAAAAATAGTAAAAGAAAAATTTAAAAATTATTTTTTCATATCAACAGTTAAAATTAAAATTATCATATAATTTATTTTTAGTTTCTAATAATATACATGTGTTTATATAATTATTTGTATAAAAGAATATTATATGTACTAAATTTTGCGATAAAAGTTTAAAGATTCATTAAAAGGAGTGTTTGGCAACCTTCAAAAGTGCTTCTCAGAAACACTTTCCCGCAAAACGAAACAAACTTCTCCACATATTTACTTCGTAAACTATAAAAGTACTTTTGAAATTATGGTTTGGCTTCCATTCAAACACCTCCTAAAACTCAACTAGCACAGACGCGTGTGCGTGCGTGAGGTCCATGTTCAAGCGGTGAATTCTGTCACAAATCATATATATATATATATATATATAATATTTTATAGGGTTAGACTTGAGCCGATCGACTGCCTCCCATGAAATTTTGTTTTAAGAAATTTCACATTATTTTTGACATGATCAACTGTCTCTCATGAAAGTTTATTTAAGAAATTTCACATTGAGACTTGATGAGCAGGTTAAGAAATACATACACGTGTTTTCAGAGAGCAAGAAGGTGACGTTTAGTTGCCCACAGACTTAGGACTTTGTCCTACATTTAATACGTTATTTAGAGCAAGCAATACCGCTCAGGTCAGTAGTCCAACAGTTAAAACAATTACCATAAAAGCAATATTTTAGACTTAGGACTGCCGGCTGACGCTTTTTTGTTTCTTTATTCCCCCAAACAATATTTTAGACTTGGGCCCCTCAAAAGCTTATCCCAGTCCGCTGGCCGTCACATCTTCCAAGAGGAAGTAATTTGTCTTTTTTTTTTTAAATTACAATGACGTTTTAAAAAAAAATAATTACTAAAATTTTTTAATAAAAATTTAAACAGTTGGAAAAATTGCAAATAAAAACCCCAATATGTAAATTATGATTTAAAACTCTGAATTTAAAAAATAATAAATAAGGACCTGATCTCACTTTTACAAATATGAAATGTGGGTGAAATATCTAAAATATCCTTCAGCCAAATTTTGACTTGGTCTATTGAGGTTGTCATTCACTAAAATGAACTTTTCACTTCCTATAGTCAACTTATCATTTGGTTGAAGGACATTTCGGACATTTTACTATGATTTCATATTTATAAAAATGGAATCGGGTCCTTATTTACTATTTTTTAAATTCAAGTAATTTTACATGTTAAGAGGTTTTTATTAGTAATTTTTCCTAAATAGTTGCAATAATAAATTTTAAAACAAAAAATATAATTTATGAAATTTATTTTATAATTATTTTTTAAAAATCTCGTTATAATTTTTCCTTATTGTTTCCCCCTTGAATGGCGGAAAAAGCTGACTGATGCACAATATCTAGAAGGCAGGAAGGGGTGACCCACCATGTCCACGTCAGGACCCAGATCTAAATTTCGACCAAAGATTAAAAGTAAACGAGCTGTTGGGTTCTCTCACTGTTTTTCTTTTTTCTGTGTCTGATAGGTATAGTTTGACTCATGCCTGGAAAGTAATGATATTTTTGGAGTGGGGATATGAACGGAGGCACTGTGCGGGCCCCAGGAGAGATAGACATTCCTCTCTTTTTTTTTTTTTTTAATAAACAACAATTACTTTTTTATTTTTAAATATAAATAATATTTGTATGTTATCTTAAATTTTTATAACAAAATTCTTATTTTACTCATATTAATTATTTATTTTAATACTTAATATATTTATTATTTTATTTTTAAATTATTATCTTTTTTATCACATTTTTTCTCTCTTTTATAGGTTTGTTAAGCGATTCTAAATTTTGGCTTGACGGTGAAGCAAGATGGGGTCCCCATCAAGTTGCGTGATTGAATCTCGCACTCCCTAGTTGAACCAAAGAAAAAAAAATCTTTTTATTATAATAATTATTGTATTTTATTTTTATACCTTTTTTTAATGAATAGTGATATTTTGAGTTAAAAACTTTTAATTTCTGTATATTTATTATCGTTAGTGTTTTTGCCTAATTTTAATCAATATTTTGATTTATGTGATGAAGTCTAATATTATTATAAAAAGGGACATTGGTAAGCAACAATCACTATTCTCTTTTGTCTTTAAATATAAGTAATATTTGTAAGTTATTTTAAATTTTTATAACAAAGTTCTTATTTTACTCATATTAATTATTTATTTTAATAGTAGATATATTTATTATCTTATTTTTAAACCCTCATCTTTTTTTTATCACATATTCTCTTTTTCTTATAACTCCTTTAGCAATTAGAAATTTTGGCTTGATGGCGTAGCAAGGTAGCGTCCCCTATCACGTCGCGTGATTGAACCTCGCGCTCCTTAATTTAACCCCCCCAAAAAAAAAAAATTCTTTTTATTATAATAATGATTTTATTTTATTTTTTATACATTTTTTTTATAAATAACGATATTTTGAGTAAAGAGCTTTTAATTTCTATATATTTATTTTTTATTGTTTTTGATTAATTTTAATTAATATTTAAATTTATGTGATGAAGTGTAGTACTCCTCCGATCCTTAATATATGTACTAATTATTAAGTTAATTTTGGTCATAAATATAAAATCTATTTTTCATATTTATCAATTTTTTTAAATTATCCCTATGAATACTTCCTCAACCATAATCAAGTAAGTAAATGAAGAAGGATATTAAGAAATATTATTATAGTGTTTTAGAAAAAATATATCATATTTCTTATAATTAACTAACTTATCTAATTTTTTAATCTAATTAAATTAATTAAAAAATCTTATATTAAAGATGAATATTATTTATAAAAAGGGATGGGGGTAAAATTTAAAGGGAAAATTACACACAGGTCCCACAAAACAGAATTAATTCAAATAAAGTCCTTGAAAATCCCCAAATTCTTCCTAAGTCCTCAGGGACCTCAGAGCAAATAATTAAATTTGTGAAATGACCGAGTTGCCCTCACTTATTGAAAAAGGAAAGAAAAAACAAACGAAGAGAAGCTAATTAGCTTCAGTTAGTGCGCTGGGTTGTTAGCATGCACGAGGAAGAGAAGCTTTTGAAAGAAGAAACGGAGGTCTGCGCTGGTGCTCCATTATTGCAGGCAAGCTATATTTTTCTTCATCTTCTCTTTAGGTCTCATCATTAACAACATTTCTCTTCTTTCGTACATAACCAGTCTCAAGTGTAATGTTAGTTTGAAAAGTTGATTGGTTGTGGGTGTATGGGTATTAAGGATGTGATTCAACTCAATACAACTATCAAGGGAGGCTTATTTTAGTCATATGTGATTTTAATAATCTTAGGTGTGGTTTTGTTATGTGTGGCTAGGGTTATAAAGCAATGTTCTGTTTTTCAGTGAATGATGCTTTGTTTTTTAGTCATTGATGCTGTGTTGCTTATGAAAATGAATGGAAAATAATAGATTTTTATTGCTATAACTCATGTAATGCGATGGTTAAATGTCTTGTTATTGGGTTCATCGAAGGTTGTTAATATAACTGTATGACTTGTTATTAACGAGTGATTGTGACAGGTTGATATGAAAGATGGCAACTTCAAGTGGAAAACATTTGTTTTGTTACCTCCATATAGGAGGACAATTTATTAATGGTGTGGAAGGTGAAACACAGTATGTTGGAGGTGGTGTGAGAATAAGAATGATAAAGGAAGGCACATCATATGAAGAATTTAGAACAATGGTAGCATCAATTATGGGAGAAGAAAGTAATAGAATGGTTATAAAATTCACAGTAACCTTTGATAAGTGTACATTTGTGAACCTTGTAGATAATGAAAGAGTAGAACATTTGATTAACTTTAATGGTGATAGTGGTCATGTATATATAGGAGAAAATGGAGATCAAAATTCACAACTAACAAGGGATGTTCAAATAGAAGAGCAACATGTGTAAGTTGTATTATTTAAATTTTGAAGTAATGTTAGTTATTGTTAATTGTTGTGCATAAGTTGTTATTACAATGATTGAAGGTTGTCATTAACGACCCCATGACCTATCTTGTTATGTAGTATGGAAGACTTGTTCGGAGGTTCAGATGCATTCTCCATGTCTCCACCCAATATAGTTAGTGAAGACCCACTATCATTGCCATGTGGTTCGGAAATGATACCAACCCCAATTCTGGAAATGAATTCAAAAAAGTGGAAGTGTTTGGTTATTAGAGAAGGACAAATTCTTCCTAATGCAGTGGCCCTTAAGTAAGCACTATATAGGCACAGTATTGCTGAGAAGTTTTCATACAAATTTGTGAAAAACAATCAACAAAAGATCATTATGAAGTGTATGGTGGAGGGATGCCCATGGTACATAGGTACATACTCAATGGGACAAAGACAAGATTCTGAGTTCTTAATAATAAAAACATTAAGAAGTGAGCATGTACATTATGCATAGGACAATTTGGTTATATCTCACTTTAGAAGGTTAGACTTAACATCATCAATCATGATAGATTCTTTGCGGTGTAATATAGACAAGAATGTTAATGAAATTAGAAGAGATTTGTATAGAGAATATAGGGTGCGACTGAATTATAGTCAAGCATACAAGGGTAGAAAAAGAGCATTGAGGGAAATACATGGTCGTGCACAGGATTCATATATGGTGATTCCCTGGATTTATGAAAGGCTTATTGAAACTGATCCAAACACAATTGCTCGGTGGGAAGGGTTGGATAGTAACAGATTTGAGAGGGTGCTCATTACTTATGGATACTCAATTAATGGATTTTTAGAAGGGTGTCGAAATATACTTTATATAGACGGATGTCATCTAAGTGGTCCTTATTGATTTCAACTAATGCATATGATGCGGATAATGAACTGTTTCCATTAGTATATGCTATAGTCAGTGGGGAGACATATGATGATTGGGCTTGGCTTCTCCAAAATGTGAAAGACATCACAAGGTTAGTGGAGACAATAATAGTTTCAGATCAGAATAATGCCATTATAGGTGCTGTGTAGACAATATTTGGTGGCAAGAGACATGCTTTTTGCTATAGGCATGTAAAAGAAAATTTTAGTGCACATTATTTAAAAATTAACCGAGGCAGGACACGAGTTTCAGGTACTTCAAAGGAGGTCGCATTAAAAATGCTAGATGGAATCGCCTACGCAAGGATTGAGAATGAATATGTTGCTGCAATAGGAAAACTTAGATCATTTTGTCCACAATTAGCTGATTGGGTTGAGACTCAAGGAGATATAGATCGATAAGCTTTCAGCAAATTTCCATTTAAATGAGGGGATAACATCACCATTAATGTTGCGGAGTCATTTAAAGCCTGGATTTTGAAGGAGAGGAAGCACAATATGTCAGCTCTCATACATGAGCATATGGAGAAATTAGCGAAGAAGATGGTTGCAAGCAAAATGACAACGGGAAATTGGACAAATGGCGTTGGGTCAAATATTGAGTTAAAGTTGCAAGAAAAGCAGCAAGAGCAAAGAATATACACTATGTATATTATGGAGATAACCGAGTTCAAGTTCATAATACATCTCTTACTGGAATAATTTGTGTCACTATTGATCTCACGACACTCAAATACACTTGTTTAGCATGGCAAATGAGCAGGGTACCTTGTGTTCATGCATGTGTAGCCATAAAGCTACTTTATGGTAGTGTTTATGAATTTGTAGATGATTGCTATAAGCTGTCAGCCCAAGAGAAGATATATGCAAGTAGTATGAGTCCAATTGCGACACATGATTATCCACGTCCTTAAGCTTTCACCGTTATGCAAATGATGACAGGAGCATTTTTACAGCCACCAATCACTAAAAGATCCTCAAGGAGGCCAAAGAAAAGAAGGATTGAATTTCAATTTCAAAACAAAAACTTTACCACTTTAGAAGATGTCATGAGCTAGGTCACACTGTGAAGACTTACCAGAATCCCAATCCAAGTTGAGCTTTGTTGGTGGCTTGTTTATATTCCTTTTTGTGAATGCTTGTGACAGAATTGTTTTGTAAATGTCATAACCCACACCTCAAGTTGTTCGTCATTATCTACACATGCAACCTGTATGTTTTTTTGAATGGGTTGTCAATTTGGCGTAGTTAAATTGTATATAGATCTATCAACTAGTAAATGACATCTGGCTCTAATATGATATAAGATCATATCTGTATTTTGATGTAGTTGTGAATATGTTATAATAGACTTGTCACCAGATTCTATAAAGGTTGTCATTGGTAGTCTGAATTATGTTACTGATATATAAAGTTGTCAAGGGCACTGTCCAGGTTGTTAACCACTTGTGTTTAGGTTGTGAACATCCCCCGTTGAGGTTGTAAATGAACTTATACTGTAAAAATCTAGTGTAATCCTATTGTCGACAGTTAAAACTGTTAATGACTTCAAAATGCTCCCAGTTTTTGCTGTTAAGATCGTTATATGTGCTAACAATATAATCTATTTACAAGCTGTAGTGCCTCGCAGAGTGGGTTGTCAGGGGCACTGCCCAGGTTGTTAACCCCTTGTGTTGGGGTTGTTAGTAACCCCCGTTGAGGTTGTAAATGGATGTGGCAGAGAGGAATTTCCTGTCTTGTCAAAACACATGAATGCCATTACAAAAAAAACTTCATAACCAATATTGGATGTCAATACATATTAACATATCTAAACATCCAGCTGTCATTACATGATGAAATAACGAAATGAAATCTGAACTTTACATTCAGCAGCCATTATGCTGTCAACTAAAAAAACTAAATACAATCTATGCTCATCGTTTATTTCTTCCTCTTGCTTTAGGGTTTTCTTGTAGCAAAGACAACACTTGATCACCATGCAGGTTGTTCCGATGAGTTACAAGCCACCACAAGCACCCAACCTTCAATTCATGGATTTCTTGAGTTGAGTACTTAGGCGTTGTGTAGCCATCATCACCATGCTCCGTGCCATTCCATGTTTGTAACCCGCTCAAAACATGAACCCCACAAGAGTCCCTGCAAAGGAAAAACCAGTACTTTAGTTAATGAACATTAGCTCCCAAAAGCTCAAACATGCAAACTTGCAGTGCACAACCCACAACTCATGTGTCAGATTGGACATGAACTTTTGCCTATATGACATTCTTGTCAATTTTGTCCTCTTCCTCAAATAGTGCTAGCTTTACTACATGGAACACTCGGTAGAAACAATCTTTCTACAAAATAGAAAGAAAAAAAGAAATAGGTTTGACAGTAGTGAATGACTAGTTATAAGGAAGCATTAACAACCTTAACAGTAGCCAATGACAAGTAATCAGCAGATATTAACAACCAGGACAGTTACGTAGACAAGCAACCATAACACATTAACAAGTAATAGAATGAATGAAAAGTTGTGCATACAATCCCTCTTGCGATGAATTGCTTAGGATCTATCTGTCCTTTCCTAACCCCTTGCTTACTTTTTGGTTTCTTTCCGGTTTTGATTGCATCTTCTTCCTCTCTTTATATTCTTAACATAGTCAAATTATCAACCAATGAATTGAGGGCATAGAAACTCATGGTTCTGACATCTAGCACATAACAGAACCAATGGTAATTGAAAAGGGTGGGGCTAAATATAAAGTCACAGTCTCTAATGGTATATCCTAAGTGCTCCGGTAAGATTTCATGTTCATGGTTCTCCACGCTCCACCTAAGAGGATTAGTGGCCATTTTTTATATGAACTCGGGTGAAAATATGTGCCTACTGACATAACCATAGTTCTCTTTCTCATCTCCCACCAAAGTTCTCGCCACTATAGACATGAACTATATCACAAAACAAACAATTAGTCAATCATAATGACATTGCTACTTCTCTATCTATATAAACAATTGTCTTACCCTGTCATTCATCCATTGCCCATCCTGTAGGCAACAAAGCTCAGCATGTGTCAGATAGTACCCATACATCTCTACAATGTATCTGCACTAAAAGAGACAATCAGCAATTTAGTTGTATGTCTAAAATTATTGTCAGTCAGTTGTCTAATTAGAATCAGTCCCAACACTTATGCCACCTTCATCTTCATCACATCTTCTTGTCAACATTTGGAATAATCCTCTTTCTCTCATCAAGTTGTCTCTTGCCACAGGTTTTTTTTTCACCTTCTCTAACCAAGGAGATTTGATTGCATGATTTCTCACCCGGTGTTGATCTTCTTACTTCCATTCCTGTTGTGCTTCCTGTTCATTTCATCCTTTCCCTCCTCATCATTGGCTTCCCCCTTATCCTCTTCTACTGTTGCATCACTAGACTTATCTTCAGTTTGTTCTTCTCCATCATCCTCTGATCTAGAGTCACTCCCTTCTCCTTTCTCTTCATGTTGAGATTGACTCTCTTCTTCAGGGGGAGCACTTTTCTCCTCTTCTTTATCATATTTTCTAGTTTACTCCCTTCTCCTTCTCT
The DNA here is from genome assembly GCF_004799145.2 of Neltuma alba. Taxonomy (NCBI): domain Eukaryota; kingdom Viridiplantae; phylum Streptophyta; class Magnoliopsida; order Fabales; family Fabaceae; genus Neltuma; species Neltuma alba. The sequence continues at coordinate 4,941 of NW_021634814.1, read as the reverse complement.
TCATGTTGAGATTTACTTTCTTCTTCAAGCGGAGCACTTTTTTCCTCTTCCTTGTCATCTTTTTCAGGTTATTCTATTCTTTCTTATGTTGAATCTGTTGGGCTTCCTTTATCTCCACTAGTTTCTTCATTTTCACTTGAGTTTTCTTCATCATCTTTATTGCTTACTACTTCCACCACATCTTCTTGTCACCCTCTTCTGTTAACCTCAATTGCAGGGAAGCCAACTTTTCTCCAATTGTCGACACCAACCTTTAACCATTGGTGACCAACCTTTCATAAGTTCTCTTTATTTCCTGCAAAATAACAGTAATTAAAGTAATCATTACTCCAAAGCGTACACAACAACAAATCACCTAGACATTATTTACTTACCGAGGTGTTAGCTTTATTTCTGTATTGGATGCACTAGATGAAGCCCGACCAATGTTGGTAACACCATGTAGTAAGCCTTTGTCACTACTCTTTTCTGATTTCACTCTTGCTTTCACTTTTTCCTCATCCCAATATATAATGGCATTCTTATTTTTTGAAGCCTTTTTTCCTAAAGGAAAGGGTTGTAAGCAATAAATCTACATATCAATAAATGATAACTTAGCTATACAACAATCACAACATGCAGAGAAGCCACTAACAACATACACACCGGACACTCACAACCTACACAGCATCCAATCACAACCTACATTTGAGGCATTCACAACATGCACAGAAGCCAATCACAACTACACTTAACCGAACGACAGTGTGCACAACATACAGTCACAACCTACACAGTATCCAATCACAACCTACATTTGTGGTATTAACAATATGCACAGAAGCCAATGACAACACACTTAACCGAATGATAGCATGCACAACATACACTCACAACAACCCTACCCAACATTCAATCATACTAGCCAATTACAACCTATACATAAGTGACTGACAAACCAACAGATGCCAATGACAACCCACACACACAACAATGGCAACCTTCACACGGGCCAATCATAACATACACATAACCTAATAACAACCCACACTTAACCGAACGACAGCATGCACAGCATACAATCACAACCTACACAGCATCTAATCACAACCTACATTTGTGGCATTCATAACATGCACAGAAATCGATGACAACCCATACTTAACCAAATGACAACATGCACAACATACGCTTACAACCTACCCAACATCTAATCACAACCTATATTTGTGGCATTCACAACATGCACAGAAGCCAATGACAACGCATACTTAACTGAATGATAGCATGCACAGCATACACTCACACCTACCCAGCATCCAACCACACCAGCCAATTACACCATATATATAAGTGACTGACAAACCAACAGAGGCCAATGACAATCCACACACACACAATAACAACCTTCAGAGGGGCCAATCACAACATACACATAACCCAATCATAACCCATACTTAACCGAATAACAACATGCACAGCATACACTCAAAACTATCCAGCATCCAATCACAACCTACATTTGAAGCATTCACAACATGCACAGAAGCAATCACAACCCACACTTACTGAATGACAGGATGCACAGCATGCACTCACAACCTACCCAGCATCCAATCACCAGCCAATTACAACCTATACATAAGTGATTGACAAACCAACAGAGGTGAATGACAACCCACACACATGACAATAACAACCTTCACACGAGCCAATCACAACATACACATAACCCAATCATAACCCACACTTAACCGAATAACAGCATACACTCACAACCTACCTAGCATCCGATCACAACCTACATTTAAGGCATTCACAATATGCATAGAAGCCAATCAAACCCATATTTAACCGAATGACAACATGCACAGCATACACTCACAAACCTAACAGCAGCCAATCACAACCTACATTTGTACTATTAACAGCGGCCAATTACAACCTATACATAAGTAACTCACAAACTAGCAGAGGCCAATGACATGTACAACAGCTAATTACAACATATATATAGGCAAGGGACAAACCAACAGAGGCCACTGACAACATGCATAGCAAGTAATTACAACATATACATCAGTAAGTGACAAACCCACAGAAGCCAATGACAACCCACACATAGGACAATAACAACCTTCACACGAGCCAATCATAACATACACATAAGCATTTGACAACGTCTATACCACCAAATGACAACATATAGAGTAGTAAATGACAATATACATAGCCACTAATTACAACATACATAGCACCCATTGATAACAGCACATTACACAATGACAATACAACTAACTTCAAAGTAAATGAATCATACACATACTTACCATTAAAAAGTACAAGCAACCTCTCACATTTTTATCCCATTAGCTTTTTTTTTTGCCCTTTCTTGAACTCTATAATTGAGTTGCAAAATTCTTTGAAAATGAAAACTGCTCCAATCATGCTATCCTAAACTATCATTGGTCACCGCCATGACCTTCAATAATTTATCACTGACCCATACACTAGAGCCAGGACACAAGAGAACTCCTAATGCATACATAACAAAAAGGAATTCAAACTTTTCGTCCTCTTTGCCTTCAATCAACCATCTTCCTATTGTTTTATATGGCACTTTTTCGTAGTACTCCTTAATTCATTAAATGTTTATCTTCATTCTCCACATTCATTTTAATTTTTTCTCCCTTAAACGGTAGGCCCATCAATTAATTAACATCTCTAGGCCCCATTTGATGCGTCTTCCCTTGAATTGAAATTTTCTTACTTACAGGGTCAAACACACGGATCAATTCACCATAAAAATCTCTAAATTTGTAAGCAGCATATTTCAACCAATTTATCAAAACCAATTCTTTTCAGCATTTCCATCTTATCTTTACTTTTCTTTAAGTGCTTGTAAACTTTCATAAATTGTCCCGAAGCACATCGTGTGCAGAAGGGAACAACATATTCTTTCCTTTTGGTGGGACTTTCATTTCTTTAGCCCTTTCACTATATGTTTCTTCCTCTTCTGTTAACTTCCTCCAAGCCTTTTTCACAGAATTACTGTCCTCTTCAAAACACTTGAACTTCTTATTCTTCTCATAAATTCCTCAGTAAATAGTATGTATCCCAGAAGTTCCTATGCCTTTGTCCATCTTTACTCTTACTCTTTTTAGCCATTTTGTTCAACTGCATAAAAGAAATAAATACTGTCATCACATTATAAGTTTCCAACTGCTTGTCACTATCTTAGCCAATTACAATGTTCATATTAGATTAGAGAAGTTCAAGCTTCATTTTAATATATAAATTGAATATTGTCCTTAATATACATATAAGGCATTGAAACTTCATTACAAGGAACCTAAAAGAATAATTTCTACAATAAAGCCCAAAATTGCCATCTATCAACACTCAAATACTAAAAGCCAGATACAAAAGCAAAAATTACAAAGCATAGGCAAAAATCATGGTTGCTAGATCTGACATTCTTACTATGTGGCATTCTCAAAGCGCCAGAGCAGGATTTTCAGGAAGGTGAGTCACCAACACCGATGGGTTTAAGCAATGTGACCCGTAGTAAAGATAATAGAGACATACCGGTTGTGCTTGCCTGCAGTACTTCCCTTTGTCGACAAGTTGATGTAATCACAGGTTGCGGGAGATGAAAAAATGAGAACGGTAAAAACACAAATTTCCATGCAATTGTTCAGATAACATAGACGAAAATGAGAGTTGATCGAGGACTTACTCGGAGAGAACCAACGATGAACCCATGATGCCAACCATGAACGCAACACGAACTCCCTAGGGAAGTGGTTTTTCAAACAGGTAATGATTATCCAAATGAGAAACAAAGCAGGGGTCGAGGGTTTGACGTGGGCAAAATATTTAGACTCAAATTAATTGGGAGGGGGGCAAGTCAGTCATTTCACAAATTCAATTATTTGCTCTGAGGTCCCTGAGGACTTGGGAAGAATTTGGGGATTTCCAGGGACCTTATCTGAATTAATTATGTTCTGTGGGACCCGTGCATAATTTTTCCAAATTTAAACCCACCCTCTAAAGATATTTTGGGGCGGAGTTAAGATGGTCGTTGATCTTATGCACAGGATCTTGACACGTGCCCATGGCTCTCTAGGGATTCTTTATTTGTGGCTTTGAGGATTTCACTGCTAATCACCCAATACTCCTTTAATTTTATTTATAAGACACTTTCAGCATATTTACACAGACTAAGGGAAACTTTAAAATGTTAACTCTCTATTAAAATATAATAATTTTTCAACTTTATCCATCTTTAATATATACATTTTTCAAAAGAGATAACTACTTGCACTATAACAAATAAAGGACAAAATAGTATATTCATGCTAAAAATTTATATAAAGTGAGTTATAAATAAGACAAAAAAAAAACTTCCCTCTCCATTCTATAAATAGAAACAGAGGAGTATTCTCTCGAGAAGGATGTCGTTCGTTGCACGTGCGCAGTGTGTGATTATTTCCTTACTCACTTACTTGTTGGTTGGGTTGGCAAAGTAGTATTTCTCTTTGAAGGCCCTACAATCAATGTTAATAATCCTTGATCATTAATTTATCAACATATCATAACACCATATTATTAATAAATTAGAATAAAATAAACATTAAATGATAATTTATATATTATGATTTAATTTTTCACTGGTGAAAATTTAATAACCTCTTGATTTTCATATACAATGATCAAATGATTAGATTTAGATTGATATTCATTTGTGTAATTGTTAATTTGTTTTTAAAATATTAGTTACTCATTAATATTTTAAATTTTAATTTAAATTATATAACTTCAAACCTTTTTTTCAAGCCATATCTTCAACTAAATTTATGTGTGTGTGATATTATCAATTTTATATGTATAAATATAAAGATAAAATGATATGACATGACCCTCTTTACTGGGGGGCTGCCTAAGGTGCATCTAACCCTT